>NW_023365733.1:32646-114684 GCF_000003815.2 Branchiostoma floridae
AATACACCTTTCTCACGCGGCGGCCATGATAGATCGAAAACGAGTTCAATGTGGCAAACAAAAGGCTGTCCATCATAATTAGCAGTTCGAACAATGGTAGCCTGCCAATTAGGAAATCGACCAACAAGTGAATGGCTGCAAATTCGTTAAAAATTTGCATTATTATGTTGTTATTTTGCATCTCTTAAGGGACTATGGGGTCAGTCTACACTACTCTAAATTGCTACATCTTTCGGTGCATAACACTTCTTGTAGTATTTATTATTCTATCTTATATCATGAAAATTTGTGTGGTTTGGGGGAAAACTAACTGGGACCTGATTTTAGAAATAAGTTTTGTCTGCTTGCCTCATTGACCTCTTCTTCGATCTATCATGGCCGCCGCGTGAGAAAGGTGTATAGGCAGTCTGACATCACGTACTAGATGTACTGAACAGTGTAGGACGGACTACGAACACTTTAAGAAGTTTTCAGATTGAAGAGCCCATCTGCCTCCCATCCACCATCATCTGTCGACCTACTTGGGGTTATTTCTCTTGCTATTAAAGCGACCGCTATCGTCATGTCGATCATTCTGTAAGTTTAGTAGGGAAGGTCACAAGATGCTTTGACTTTGAACGTACATTTGGAAGGGCTGCCTACCTGTAGGGCTAACTTCAGGAGGGCAATTTCCCAAAATACGAAATAACGGGGATTTGGGCGCTTGAGTTCGCCATACAGAAAGTGGTGTGCAGGCCGAGTTTAAAAGCACGGAACATGACATTCCAAACATCATCATCATCACCTAAAAATCAGTCCAATAGATCGTTTTCATGTGATGTCACAGTCGCGTTCGAACGTTCGAACAGCCATGTTGGATGATAAGCTGCTCATCTCCACACTTCTGTGTGTTGTACGTGGTGGATCCGTAGGTGGAAAGAAGTTTTTTTTTATTATTATTTAGGAACGATCTGGATGTTTGTTTTGCTAATTGCGAGTTCCATGAACACATGATACAGCCTACTTTCCGTTTCTATCTAACAACACTAGTTACAGTCCTTTTTGTAGCTCGACTGAATCACTCTTCTAGCGGCCCGCCAACATGGGCCCCGGTGCGGAGTTTGTTGATCTGTGATTAATTGTTGCAAATTTAGTCGATTATGTGCACATAATGATGTGGTCTTTTAGAAAATAGCACTCTCCTCTGTAGGAAAATAGTCATTTTATGGAATATGGCGCATTTACATTTCATGCTTGTACATGATCACATACGTCAGCGGTTGAACTTTTACCTCAAGTCAAGTCAAGCGTAAAGACACCTTAACCGGTTAGACAACATCTACAGAGCGCGTGTGACACGGGCAGGTCAGAACTGCAAGCTTGAAGATCCCTAACGCTGTCGCCAACTCTGTCTCACAGGTGGGAATGTATTTACTGTACAAATTCTAGGTGAAGAAATGAAGGTTGTCTTCTGTCGCGCGCTGTGAACAGGGTTTGAAAAGCTTCATACCATGCACGTTACCACACATGATGCTTAGCTATTATTGTATAAAACATGTACCGACCAAACCTTACCCTCAGGGAATTCTTCTGGTTTTCATAATGGCGATACGCTCGAATGTTTATCTTGTCGGGTCGGTAGCTAGTCGAGTCCTCCACGTGCAGCCTATATGACAGGAGTGTACATAACGTTACATAGTCACCCAGGGTAGCGGTAACAGATGTCCGGGTATTCAACCATCGGCACCAGCGTTAGATCGTTGAATGCCTTTTCTCTTAAAGCATCTATATGGATCAAGACCTCTTATTGCAACTTTGTCCTGATATTTAGCTTTGGCTTAATGGTTCACAGTACGGAGACAGTTCTAGTTTTTTTTACATTTTTGGTCAGGCAGATTTATTCTGTTGAATGTTACAAAGTATAACAAAAGCTGCTGGTTCGGGGATGAAACGGCACACTGGCAGCATTGCGGGTAATATATCAAAGTTAAATCCCCTGAGACTTTTAAACAAACAAAAAATTGACATGTAGAAAGCATGGTGTAGACAACAATTGTTAACATGTTTACGGGCCTACATCTTTGACATACTGCCCTCAATGCATGTCACCGTGCATATCGCATGCGCACTTCAGACCGCTTATTACACCATAAACGCTCCAGAAAGACAAGAGTAGTGGAGTGCAGTGGTCAGTCAATAACTCTCCATTCCACCGTGCTGTCTGCAGGACCAAACATGACTGAAAGGAAGGCCGTGATCAAGAATGCGGACATGTCCGAGGACATGCAGCAGGATGCTGTGGACTGCGCCACCCAAGCCATGGAGAAGTACAACATTGAGAAGGACATCGCCGCCTACATCAAGAAGGAGTTCGACAAGAAGTACAACCCCACCTGGCATTGCATCGTCGGGCGCAACTTCGGCAGCTACGTCACACACGAGACCAAGCACTTCATCTATTTCTACCTAGGACAAGTGGCCGTCCTGCTCTTCAAGTCTGGATAGAGAGCTGCTGAGGGTACCGCAGGGTGGGAGGGGTGGTGGTTCTACACAGTGGAGAATCTTACAGCACTTATTACAACAATCAATCCTGTAGCCAGAACTCTGCATGAAAGCCCCCCAACTAATCAGACTGTCCTCAACTATAAGTAGTGTTCTATGAACAAATTTACCTAGGTACCAGATCTTTACAGCAACGATTGACGGGATCACATCTGCGAAGGATCACATCTTGCGGAGAAGAAGCAAATACAATGTATATTTATTTTCTGTTCTTATTCTGGTATTTTCCACTAAAACTCTCGTTATATTCCTCGGCTGTATGTACATATTGTTACAAGATGTGCTAGATTTGTCACTATGTTAACTTGAAAATACAAAATCATATGTATATCAAGAAAGGGTCTCACTAAATACCGAAAACAACCGAAAACAACCGAAAACTACCGAAAACAACCGAAAACAACTTTCACTAAATACCGAAAACAACTTTCACTAAATACCGAAAACAACCGAAAACAACTTTCACTAATTACCGAAAACAACCGAAAACAACTTTCACTAATTACCGAAAACAACTCGACACAACCATAAACAACAGACAATCATTTCAGTGGGCTACTATCTAATAATTTTGACTTTATTTTGGACAGGAGTTAGGCTACGATGGATTTATTTGTTGGATGACCCCTGTTATTAATACAATATTAGTAAAGTCAACTATCTCCTTTGCCTGTTCGAATATATTAATGTTCGCATTCAGATTCACGGACCGGACCCTGTACGTTATAAACGGGGACTGCTTGGTCAACTCGCAAACTCATCAATGGATATCTAGATTACTTGGCATCTATTGTGTAACTCCAAGTAGAGGTAACGGTAGGGGCGGGGTGTAGTATTGGCCACAACAAGAAATAGCAGTCACTGCTATCCCCCGACGAAATCTCTGCTTGGAAAATATGTTTGCTTATTAATTACTGCTGGCAAATTCTGCTACCTATTTAGCTAATACTTTTTTTCTAGCAACCAAAACAATCTAGTATATTTCTTGCTCAATTATAACGCATTTCCGCTGCCATAACAAATCGATTTAAATGGAAAAACCGCAAACGTGTATTACCACAGAGGCCCCAGATTAAACTAAATTATCAAAATAAGGATTCTGCTCTACACCATAAAACAGCGTGTGATCGATGGAAATGTGTTTTCACCGGCTGCATCCCCTTTGCTGAAAGAATCCTTCCTTCAGAATCACTCCATTCTCTCCCTCGGCCGTGGAGAAAATAATTCAAGGGATAGCAACCAGTAGATGAAGATAGAATAGACATTGATGTTGTTTACGACTTGTTTTCCGGCTTTTTTCGGGTTCTGATAGGTTGTTCATGATTGCTTGGATATTTTTTAGGTGACTTCGAGTTGTTTTCGGTATTTGTCGAGTTGTTTTCGGTTGTTTTCTGTATATTTCAAGTTGTTTTCGGTTGTTTTCGGTTGTTTTCGGTATTTAGTGAGACCGCAGTATAGTACGGTCGAAAACGTATTCATTTCGTTTAAAAAAAAAGATGAAAATGGATACGCGCGAGGATGTAATCCGTACGATTAAATCAACATGACCATAAAACAGAGGGCCAGCTCACTGAAATTCTGCAGCTCAAACTATTTGATTGAACAGTGCCATATTGTCCTCGTCTGTCGAAAAGGAAATCGAAAAAAAAAAGACTTACCACCTATCCATGGGCTACACTTACAATGCTACAGGAAGGGGGTGTAAATTTAATTACTTCTGTACCTAAACATGACTTTTTGGAGCTCAAATTCACTTTTTTTCTTTCTTTTGGGACTTCGTTATCAGCCTACATTTGAAATGTATATACGGAGTCATTCAAAGTATTTTCAGTTATTGGTGCGAACACATACATAATATAGAACCAAAAACAGTACCTCCGCCGAAGGTAAACATTCTCACCGGACCGGAGGTAATAATACGTGACACGCCTGCTAAGCTTGTCTTTGTGTGGTTTGCCACGTCGCCAAGTGTTTCACATGTAGGAATCATGTAACAGAATATCTTATGACACCGATAATAGCACATAATAACTGCGTGGTTAGTATTACTGGGAAGATTGAGCAAACAGTAACTGATTATCACCAAAGTGAAAACAAAAATTTCTCTGCCGTGCTAAACTTACAAATCTTGAAACAGAATATCTAATGACACTGATAATAGTACATAATGATTACGCGGTTAGTATTACTGGGAATATTGAACAAACAGCAATTTATTATCACAAATATCTCTCTGCCGTGCTAAACGTACAAATCTTGTAACAGAATATCTTATGACACTGATAATAGTACAAAATAACTGTGCGGTTAGTATTATTGTGAAGATTGTCAATGAGCAAACAGCAATTTATAATAACCTAAGTGAAAAAAAAAGATATTTTTGAAGTGCTTAAGTTACAAATCATGTAACAGAATATCTTATGACACAGATAATAGTTCACAATATTTGCTTGGTAAGTATTGCTGTGAAGATCGGGCAAACAGCAATTAATTATTATCTAAGGAAAAAAATATACACTCTATGCAGTGCGTATTTATCTTACAAACCTTGTAACACAATATCGTATGACAAGGATAGTAGTATTGCTGTGAAGATAAGGCAAACAGCAATTGATTATCACCTATGTGAAAAAAAACAAGACCTTCTTGTCCTACTTAGCTTCATCAATGACGTAAGAATGAATGAATGAATGAATGAATTTTATTGCTCAACAACCACACAAGGTACTATGCATTGCAATCAATAACAATTGCTAGCAATACATAATATATTTTACTACGAGGCTACATACAAAACAACAACAGAATTTCTATCGATAACAGCACAGTCATACATGTATGAGTGATCTGTTTTCGCATTGTTAATGTATAAATGAATTGACCTACGCAGGCGGATATATGAGTTGAACATGATAGCAGTGTATGAAAAAAAATCGTTCTTTGTACCAGTAAGGGAGCATCTGTCACAACAAGAAAGAGCATCTTATGAGTGCAAGTATCAACCTAGAAAAGATGCTGCAAGTAATGGATACAGTTGTCACTAAATATAGCGTACATGTATTAGATTCTAGTTACGGACTAATATCAGTCTCGTAATCTAACGCCGCATTTTTATATGCATAAGGACGTATAGCACGCTCAGTCACTTAAATTGTATTAATACGATATACAAAACCGTGATGTTTCTAGACGTATTTGGTTAGAGGTTAGGGCTGGTTTTCGATTTCCCATTCATCATGATATAATTGGAAATTTGTAATCGAATATACGCTTTTTTTCATTGCCGGACCCCAAAATGTTATGAAACGCTAGAGTCCATTCCAAGACACTATGCGGATGTTTGTTGCCATTGTTTAGAGTTGATTTTAAAGTTTTGTAATTATATGTCTAGGACATGTGATACTTCAGAAATATTTTTAACACTTCAGTTTCAACTTTATAAATATTTCCCTGGTCCTGTAAAACTTTGGAAATATTCATGGTGTGGAAGTGGATACTTCTATTGGTTTCTAAATAATGATAACAGCGCTAGCATTCTACCATTATTTACCATTTTCTACCATTTTCTACCATTTTTTGACGACGCCTCAGGGGAGTCGTCAAGTGGTATATATATTGCATTCAGTCTGCAAAAATTCTAGGAATTGCACAGACATTTCCACAGGAATGCAGTATGCTGGATATGCAAGCCCTCCCCCCCAAATCTGTTCCAGATGTATCTCTGGTATGCAATGGTGGAATGTAGGTCACACTGGCTCCCTGGAGGAATTTGTCCTTTGAAACTAGACATTGAACTCTGCACAATGGATCATGTTGTCTTGGTTGTTATGTTATGTTATGAAGGATACATTTTCTTTTCTAGAGCTTGTTCAAGCCATAGGCCACAGGCAGACAGGAAATACTTCTGTAGTGCTCAGCTGTAGGTTTAGGTCACTGGCAGACCATTGTGCTGTACCGGGGATAGTACATTTCTGCTGGCTGTAGGTTCATGTTACAGGTGGGCTAGTATATTGTGCCAGGGATAGTGCGACAGGGAAGTTCCAGTCTATTTCTGATTTGAGCTGTATTGTTATACCCTCAATCGTCGTCATGGCAATAATACATTTTTATTGCCAGTCTTGTTGTAAATGGTTCGGTGGGCTGGGAAGATAGCAATTCACACATCCTTGGACCACAAAGGATCCACCAGTGCCCAGCAGTGAAATCTAAAAATATACAGATGCAACAATAGGGCTTACTTTTATGGGGGCAATAAGCTAATTTTACCATTTGGCCAGATTTACCATTTTTTGTAAATATTTGTAAATGTGAAATAATCACAGACAGGTTTCACAATTATTCTAAATGAAGATATTTTTGTACAGCTACTTTCAAAATGTTTATAAAATATTCAAAGAAATTCAAATAAATGAGTATTTTCTTAGTCAATTGTTTGAAAATAATTTAATTATTGTGGCTCAGATATTCTTTTATTCAAAATAATTCAGACTAATTATAAGTATCACCAAAAAACCCTCATGGCGTCTTGGAATGCACTCTAGGATGTTGTATTCTTTTCCCGACAGTTTTTGTTGAATTTACGGCATATATGTGCTCATTTTAAAGTTGCTTTGTACATTCTACAGTATGGTCAAATATTTTTTAGACGTCAATTAGCTAGAAAAGTGGAAAGAACATCCGTCTTAATCTTCTGCCTTAAGCGTTTGCTATGAATAGACACATTAGCTTTATTTTGTGGCATCATCGAAAAATCAGAACACATCCTGTTTGCACGACTTCTCTCTCTGACATTTACCCACATTTGCTGCGATTCGACGCACAGCGACCTACTTTGAGTACACACAGAAGCTTGTATTACCATTATGCATCGTAACCAAGAAGATTATGTTTTTGTTGTCAAAACAAGTAAACTTCCCCATGGCGTAGCGCACGTATAACATTACAAGGTTTGTATTGTTCACAAAAACTTAACTCCGTTGGGCAGACGTCGCCGTTGATAGGTTCTTCACACTGAAACCGAATTAGCAAAAATAAAGCAGAACCAGCCGGTATGAAGTATTTGCAAACTTCGAGCCAAATTTGGAGCCATTCGGGTGAGAATTCCAAATAGACCTTAAATGCCCTTCTCACGAAAAGGAATGAGCCAAAATGCCGTAAGAAAGAAAAATTACTCTTGTACGTGAATTCGGAGTGTATTCTATGAAGTCTCACTGCATTCCAGATATTCTTTTGCTAAGCTTCCCCGCTTTCCCATTTTTGGTTACATTTTGCTCAATTTACCAGTAATACGGGTAGTATCAGAAGAACACTGCAGTTCAAGATTAGTTTTATAAGAGCAAGCTTTTCTCGGACTGAATTCGATCAACACCCTATTTTCAAGGTTGTAAAGATTACCCTTTCAAATTTTAAAAGAAAAATGGTTCTCCTCTAGATAATTTGACTGACAACAGTAATATCATAACAGTAATGTCACAACAGTAATGTCTAACAGTACATCTCAAGCTTAAATGTTAAGAAACAAAATGCTTCCACTTTTCACAAAATGCGTACACAATTCTAATCGCAAATTACTTGCAAACATAACTTGCATACTTCAACCTTCATTGAAGATGAAAATGAATAAAAAAAATAATAATACTATACAGTGAATTTCTTGTTTAATTGTATTCGTGCAGTATCCTTAGTATTCTTTTATTCCACTTCTACGTTAAAACAACAAGTTAAAATAACACAGATGGAAGCTAATATTACGACTCACTTTATAATAAACCATACTGAACGCTCAGCAGAACGCCAAAAAAATTTCCTCTAACTTTGTAGTCTGCACTTCAACTCATTTAATTACCGCTGTGCCAAATTTTGCACTTCCACACGCTCAACCATACTCTATTAGAGTGGCCTCACCAACCATACTGTGCGCTTCAAGTCTTTCACAAAATTTGAACTTCTACCGGCATTTCATTATCACAATAATTTGAGTCTGCGTTGCCACTTTTTAAAACGAAGTTACTGTATTTCTTGTACTATTTCCGCAAACTCCCCGCCATGGACTCCAGGCCCAAAGGTACCCGGGTAGAAAATGTGACGCCAGCTCTAATAAGAACCCACAGTAGGAGTTGAGGTCATTCCCTCTATGGTAAAATCATTACAGTTTTATGATAGCACCTGCTAATATTGTTGTATTAATGCCGTAGTTGCTATCGGTTGCCATACATTGTACCTTGTGCGATTGTTGAGCAATAGATTTATTTATTCATTACAAGGTGACACGGGCAACAGCAAATGGCAGTCGCACAATATGATTCTCATTCAACCCATGGTTGCAAAGTATAGTTGGTGTATCCAATAAAATAGTAACGGATGATAATTTATTACTCTTTAACTGAGCTAATTTTAGACCATGACTTGTGAGTGCAGGTAGCCGGGGAATAACCCAGCATGTCCGGCTGTGGTTTCTACGCAATCTTTAAAACGCCTGTTGACCCAAATGGCAAAGCGCTGGTTAAACTTTAACAAGGAAACACAAAACGTTGTATTTTTTTTGTCAAAGCCGTGTGTTTTATATATAAGCTAGGAGCAACACATACGAACGGCATTACTAGTTGTGCAGTACAGGTGCTTACATTTCTCCCTAGTCTAAACGTTTGAGCTGGAGGTAAGTTTAACTCTCATCCGCCAGAAATACTGTTGAAAACACAGCTGAAGCATTTGACGATCCTCGTATTTTAAAGTTGAGTCGGGCGCAAGGAATAGCAGGGAACCACAGTTGATATAAGGATGCACTGCAGCCTTATGGTGTTGACTAAGAATCAAAGGTTTCTGGGTTTGATCATGAATACCTATCCTAAACTGTTCTTTTTTACTGTGGTACGCTTGTCGCAAGACCAATCAATGCGATTTGGCCAACCATTTTGCATAGTTTAGTAATTCTCCGTTGCTGGGGTTTAAAAGCCCGTTGTTGACATTGTTGTACTTAGAGGCCACGACCTTCTAAAAATGAGCATTTGTCGTGTGAATATTGACGTCCCTCATTTGCTTCAGAACAGAACAGAACAATGTCGTCCTCACCGGGTCGTAGCAAGCTGCTTCCTCGGGGCAGGTCCACTCACAGCCCGACTAAAATAGCCTGGACCACCCGGTGCGACCACCTGCGTCCTCGGAGTAACATAGTGGGACGGCCTCGGAGCAGAACTAACAAAGCCAGACGCAAGACGAGGACGACATCGGCGACATTGGAAACCGACAACATACCTGCACTACCAAAAATGCCTTTTCTTTCTTTCTTGTTTTTTCTTGTACAGAGACATTTTTGTCTTCATATAAGATTTTTTTCCTGACTATAAGAAAAAAAGATTTGTCCACGAATTAAGCAATTTTTTACTTACTGAATTTTCTTGAAGCAAGACTATATTTCTTACAGGTATCTCATAAAGTTTAACTAGAATGTTAGTCTTACAGTAAGATTGTTTTTATAAATGTTCTTATGCCTATGTTCTTTTACTAATTGTGTTCAACAATCCTTTTCTCACATGAAGATCAGAAAGTCTTTTTGCCTAGAAACATTTTCTTACTTTGAAGATTGGTGCTCTTACAGCAAGAATGTCTTTCTTACTTCAAGAGCACAATTCTCGATGCCTAGACTTATTTTGAAATTCTTACTTTCAAGATTGGTGTTCTCACACCAAGAATTGAAATTCTTACTTTGAAAATTGGTGTTCTTACACCGAGAATACATTTCTTACCTCAAGAGCGCACTTCTTATTGCCTAGAAATATTTTCTTACTTCCAAGATTGATTTTCTCACACAAAAGAAAAAATTTCTCATATCAAGAGTAAAATTCTTTATTGCCTAGATACATTTCTTATTTCCAAGACTGCTATTCTTACAACAAGAATACCTTTCTTACTACAATTCTAATTGCCTAGAATTTTTTTTTTCAAGATTGGCATTCTTAAAAACAAGATTAAATTTCTTATAACAAGAATAACTTTCTTACATCAAGAGCACAATTCTTATTGGCTAGAAATATTTTCTTACTTTTAAGATTGTGTTCTTATACCAAGATTAAATTTCTTATATCAAGAATAACTTTCTTACATCAAGACAACAATTCTTATTCCCTAGCAATATTTTCTTACTTTCAAGATTTTTGTTCTTATACCAAGATTAAATTTCTTATATTAAGAATAACTTTCTTACATCAAGACAACAATTCTTATTGGCTAGTAATATATTCTTACTTTCAAGATTGGTGTTCTTATACCAAGACTAAATTTCTTACGGCAAGAGTAACTTTCTTACAACAAGAGCACAATTCTTATTCCTAGAAATATTTTCTTACTTTCAAGATTGGTGGTCTTATACCAAGATTAAATTTCTTATATCAAGAATAGCTTTCTTACATCAAGAGCACACTTCTTATTGCTAGAAATGTTTTCTTAATTGTTCTTACAACAAGAGTAACTTTCTTAAATCAAAAGCACACTTCTTATTTCCTAAAGATATTCTCTTACATCTGAGATTAATATACTCTTATACACCAAGACCAAATTTCGTCACCTAGCCAACATATATGGTACTACTTTGCTGTGCTAATATTGAAGTTTTTGTATTAGCAACATCTTGCTATCTTTAAGTTCAAGACTGAATTTCTTACCCCTACAAACATAGAAACCATTTCTTAAAGTAAGATTGAGGTTCTTGTATCATGAACTGGTCAATGTTGCTGTTTATACAGTTGTAAATATATTTCCAATCATACTCATTTCCATCAATAAGTTTCATACCAGATTTTGGGGCATTTTTTTCTATGCACCATTGTTTTAAAGATTGCAACATTACTGCAGATACCAACAGATTTATATATATGATGCTTGCTTATCAAAATCCATTTTCCTGATACTGAGCATATACTAATAACTTAACTACCCTTCTAAAACAGTACCATTACTGCTGTAATGTTGTTGGTGATGGTATCATAATCATAATACATGTCACTTGTTCCTGTTGAAAGCTTTTCCAAAGTTGAGATGGGGGCATCCTCTTTGGTCCAACTGGTTTCCACGCCTAGAACACAGACAGTTTATGAACAATTCCCTATAAACAAAAAAATGCCCCCCTCCCCCATAAGGTTTTTGGACATCAACATCTCTTTACTTTTCCTTCCTTAAAAATATCATACTTACGTCTTAGTGTTTTGGAGGAATTCATGCAAGTGTTCACTTCTACATTTTGCAATTACTGGTCGCCTTATCATGCATATGCAACCAAAGAAATGTGAAATTAAAATACTTTGAAAACCAAGATGGCTGACGTACCTGAATAGATAATGTTCCAAGCTTGACTTCGGCTTTGGTTGCACTTAGGAGCTTACAAATGCAAGGCCACATTGTAAACAGGGTCCCAGGTGATGCAGGAAAGTGTCATAAAGAAATCTACCATATCTGAGCCCTGTATTTGTAAGATCTAGTGCACATCAGACAAATAAACCTGGAGAGGCAGTTTGCATGGAACATTGGAAGCTGCAACTGTCTAGAATTTGAAATTTGCAGCAAAGGATGATGGGAGTAATTTCCCATGATCCTTAGCAAAATTGTTGTCTTATTACCAGAAAAATAAAGAATTAATTTCTTAAACTCTGATCTGATATTGAGAAAATAGACAAAAATTATGCTGGTTCCAACTAATTGTTCTTTACATCTTGATCGACACATGGATTATGATAAACAGTGTCTGCCAAGAAGGTCAATGGAAAAATTTCTATATGTGCTAGTTTTTATTACATATTTTGATAAAAGCAACAATCAAGAACATCCAAGAGTCTTATGCTAGTCAAAGCTTGTTCTGTAATTTCCTGTTTTGTTATTAGTATTCAGTCAAGTAAGTCAAGGACCATACTCTTGTACCTGAGTTCTTAATTACCTAGAATTAGAATAGATTATGCAAATCTTCCAGATTTCTAGAACACTCTTGTCGGTGAACGCTAACATGGCTAATGTTATGTGAGAAATACTTTCTTCACTTACGAAAAAAGATGCGTTTATAAAAGTTTCTGGATACAAAAGACAAGAACATTCAAGATTAGTATTCCAGCAATTCCTTGCACTTTATCTTGTACTTAAATTATCTTGAATGTTCTTGTTTTTCTGAGCAGTATACCTGAGGAAATGTAAGAACGAAATTCTTGTTTTTTCTTGAACATTCCCCAAAAAGCAAGAATAGAGTTTCTCAATGTTTCTTGATATGTAAAACAAGAACATTCAAGACTTTTATTCCAGTAACTACTTGTTTTTATATCTTGATGTTCTTGTTTTTTTCTTACTATAAGAAAATCAAAAGGGGGTAGAGAAAAATTCTTGTACTTTCTTAAATATGGCAAGAATTTCAGTCTTCATACAAGAATACCAAGAATATTTGACTTACATTTCTTGAAAATTCTAAGGGGAAAAAGTCTTTTTGAGAAATTATTTCTTAGCTTAAGAAAGGTAAGGACATTTCTCTTGTTATAAGAATTTACAAGAAAATGGTCTTCGAATGATCTCTTTCTTTTTATCTTATTCATTCTTATTTCTTCTGGAAATTTCTTCATGCAAGCACTTGTGTCCACGAATTAAGTAAACTGTTACTAACCAAGACAAAACAAGACAAATATTTTTCGTAGTGTGTAATGAATGCAAGTTTTACCCATTTCTTGCATTAACAATTAAATATCTCCTATTTGTAATATCTTGCACCACATAGCATATGGTTTGCTTCCATATGTTAGCAGGCGAAGTCAGGTGAACTATGCAAGGCAGTGCCGTTCAATGCAATTTGACGTTTACATTTACCTGGTACTTCTTCAATATCTTAGATAGAAGAAACACCAGAATACATCAGTGAAAGTGACTATGAAGACATCAACAAAGAGTCGACACGGTCTGAAGACTTTCAAGATGACCGGTACGTTATTGCATTTCCCCAGCTATGCTTTTCAATGTATGCACTTCAATGACCCTTATCTTTACCTCTTCAGATATAGTCGTTATTTATTTTCATCTACAACAAGATATCACAATACCACCAATACGCGCGAAATGATATTACTTTTACTTCTTTCCAGGCGTGTTGCCATTGACGAGAAAAAAGAAAAACTCCTGTACGAAGAACCCGACGGAAATACATCAATGAAGTTAAAGGTGGAAACGGTACTGGATGTCGTCTTTATCTACCCTGCTATGACTTTCTGTACAATGTTTCTGGTCTTAATCTTAAGTCCCCAAAGATGTACATATATACATATGACGTTTGTATCTCCTGTACTATGTTTGATCTAATTTTTTTTAGGCTCCGCTGAAAAGACAGCCGAGTTGTGACTCTCTCTTCAGCGGGAAGCACCACAAGCCCGCCGCCGTATGGAGGCCGTACGGCCCGCCGCTGTACGGGTACGGCTCCGCCCTGAACCCGCCGCGCAGGAAAGGGTCGGACACGCTGGTCATCCTCGCCGCCATCTTCTACTGCCTGGCCGTTCTTACTGCTGTGGTATTAGCTATCTTATTCAAGACCAACGTCCTGTCAGGTGAGTAGCGTACTAGGTAAATCTTCTTTCATTCTTTGTTGCCCGTTACCGCAGTAGCTGTTGTGCTCTTTCAAGCATTGTTCCTGACAAAAGTCGTGTCAAAGAGCGGACCTCTAATTTTCTTTGGCTAATGGTTGTACTGTTTTACCTTAATATGGATTTTATGTATCCCAGTATTCCAATTCTGAGAACTTTGTATCATTTTGATGGTTTGACAGTCTACACTACCCCGGAGCCCGTGCCCGCCTGGGTTCAGCAGTTTTCCCCGGAGATGCAGAGGTGGTACCGGTTGGCGCTGGCCGGAGGGCGGGACGCATCGGAGATACAGCCTCCCGGCACCGTGCAGCAGCCGGCCCTGTCGCCACCTGTGGAAGAGTGTTAGTTACCTTTAAAAAAAGTCACTTCTGAGCTGAGGTCTCTTCAAGTGAATTATTCTAAATCAAAATAAATGTATAACGAGTTAGAGGACATCCTTTAGCTACAAGACTAAGGAGTCCGCATACATTGACTTCTGTAATTTCGAAAAATCTAGAGGAAAAAACAAACATTGTTTTAATGTCAAAAGTAATGCACAAAATTGGACATTTTCGCATTGGATACAACGTTACATTAAAAAATCCAAACACAACTGAGAAAGAACTTGCGAGTAGTCGAGTCAATTATAAAGAGACTTCTAGTACTGCATTTTTTTAAAATTATCCATGGTATTGCAACTTTGCTCACACAACACCTCAGAGGTCAATCTAGGTCATGGAACCGCTTTACATTCAAGGCGTACGGATATCTGGAAATAAGGATTGGGCCCGAAAAAAATTACCGAAATTACACATTGCCCTAGTAGACGCATTTTAGCCATGTCAGCATTTAATGCCATTTTGCTGCAGTTAATAATGAGACATGTTAACCTAAAACTAGACATTCGAGACCTTTTCGTCACTACGTTTTTACACTCACAACTACGGAAGAACCCAGTGGTGTGTTAATTTTTGATGGTTTCCAATACTTCCTTTCAGTTTGCGGCAACACGTCCCTCCCCCAGTCGCTCCCAGACCTACGTCACGGCAACTTCAGTTGCAACACCATCGCCTACTACAACATCCATGTGCGCATGTGCATCGCCAAGTGTCACGTGGGCTACCAGACCGACGACGCAGGCCTGTTGTTCTGCAACCGCGGAAGATGGGCGCCGATCCAGCCCGAAGTCGTGTCGACACTCGTCGGCGTCGGTCGGGCTGCCGACACCATGCCGAACACCGACCCTCGGGTGTTCGATTACCTCGGTATCCCCGACGAAATGTACGCGGACGTGGCTTATAACATTTTAGTAAAGTTAAAAGAAGTCCCCAACCTTTCTGTCGTAAATACATATCTAGACATGGTATCGGAGGACAACATCATCGATTTTGACATGATGCGGCAGTTGCTGATCTGGGTCGGTCCAAGTATCGAGGACAAGATTGCCAACCTGGACTTCCTTGAGGTTCTGTCTCATCTAGGTAAGGGGGCTAAAACCGGAAAACTATGTTTTGGAATATACAATGTAATAAAAATAACGCATATGAATCTACAGTACAATTAGACTGTCCAAATCAGCTTTATTGGCGATTATTTCATAACATAGCAATAAAATCTTACTTGATTTATTTTCATTTTGTCATTGTGACGCAAAGTAGTCCTAATTATTCATAATATATCATCAGGTCGGGTAAATGTCAGGCATGCCACCAATTGCAAGATTCTGTGACATTTTATGATTTTTTCAATTCTACACGCTCCTAAATCATGTTTCCACTTCCCTGAGCTACATCTTGTAGACATGTGTACATCTTGTTTAATTTGATACTTATTCTTATGCATGTGATACTTATTCTTTGCAGAAACGTTTGGGGCGACCAGGCATCCAGTGTGCAAAACCGTGGTCTGTGGAGGAGACTTTGGGGTACTTATATCTAACGTCGTATCTAATTTAAACAAAATGAATACAAAGGTAACACAAGTATTATGTAATTTAGATGCACTAAACATTATAAGGCCATATGGAAATCCATTCATGTTGCCCTTTCCAGTGCGGGTGTGCCTTTGAGGCCTGCGACAACTTTGACGTTTTACAAGAATACCTTTTAGAGGTTCCAGCCAATACAGTCGCACAATGACGTCATAATGACGGATATGTTGCGTTATAGTAACTTTTTTCAGATAGTTACTTTTACGTACACATCATTCTTAGAAGGCTGGTGGTCATACATAAGTTTAAGTCTCACAAGGGGATCTCAAAGACTCTTCTGGCCCGGTCTGAATAGGGTTAACAGAGTCTATTTATCAGAGCACAATATCTGCTAAACTAAAACGGAATAAGCCAAAACATTACCACCAGACGGAGTATTTATATATAAATACTAACAAATGTACATGTATAATGGGGAAGCCGTAAAAAACAAATCTTAGTTCGTTTGAATGTAAGACTACTAACAAGTGTTTCCCTTATTCGCAAGAATTTAGCTCATGGCCAAGTCAATAGCAGCATAACCACGTACCAGTCAGAAGCCCGAGTAGTCTGTGAGCGAGGCTACCTGCCCCGGCACCCTGTATTGACCTGCACGGTTTCAGGACAATGGGACAAACCCGCACTGTGCGACCCAGGTAAGGTGCTGATGTGATTTTAGTTTACTTCCAATCTGCTTTTAAAATGTATGCAAATAACTTAATTGCATCATCTTATATGCCTAGACTGTTTCACAAGACGGGCTAACAGCGTTACTTATCAACGTTGGTTTGTATTGCAACATATCCTTTGTATACAAAGTGCTGCAGTACACAAACGGTCTCACAGCGCCACCTTTTAAAGTAAGTTGGTATTGCAACTTCCAAATACAAAGTGCTCTGCTGGCTGATTGTGTGCGGGTATTTTTACCTTCGCCAAGATTCTTGGCAAGAAGGTTATGTTCTGGTCAGAAACTTTTTGTGTGTCCCAGTATTTAGGTCAATTTCATATAACTTGGGCAGCTGTGGATGGAATGTCGCGATATTTGGTATTTAAGTAGCGGTTGCGTATAACAAGGTTTTGTACGAAAATGGTACTGCTGGCGCATTCTGTCGTGAGTGCAGCTGGGTGAGTGTGTGTGTGTGTGTATTTGCGTACAAGATAACTTTTGACGCTGTGGATCGTTTTGCATCATATTTGGTAGCTATTTAGGGGTTTGGAAAATGACGGTAAAGTTCGATAGTGGGCGTCCTGGCGACAAGTTGCGGTACTGTAGCGGAGCGTCGAAGTTTGCGTTAAAGTTATCCTCAAGTGGCAGGTCTAGGATTTTTGGGTAGTGGATACTTCTTTGGGAAAGGAGTAAGTCTTGGCCCCCTGGTGGCTTGTTTTGAACTGCAGCGGGCAATTTTGTCGTTATCTTTGGAAGGTAGTAAGTCAAGGAGGGGTTGGTGGATTTCCATTATTTTTTGTATGCACATACCTTAGGTGATGATTAAAATCCCGAAATGTATTGTATGCAACTCAGGGCTTCATTTACATGATTAATAGAAGAATGTGTAAATCCTGAAATCGACCTCTTTTCCGGACACTCAGTGCTCACTGTCTAACAACATCTGTGCTCCAGACTTGTGTAGTTCATGACATATTTCTGTCAGCAAACATAGATGTTATCTTTGCAGACCCATTATTTATTTATTTTCACTTTGCAAGTGCCATGTTATTTGTTTGTGCACTATCTTGTTCAGGAAGAAGTGATTGATTGGAGGGGGTTTGTCCATTTTGATGTGAAGGGGTGTTTTTCTCCTTATTTTTGTTGTGCCTATCAGGGTTGGACAAGTTTTCTAAAATTCACTTGTCCTATTGGGCAAGTACATAGAAAATTTACTTGCCCGAACCAATTTTCCACTTGCCCGAAATTTAATAAATGATTGTATTTTTACTTCAGTCGATGGAATTCTTGTTATTGGCTCTATTTTTCTGTATTGACCAATGCTTGATGCCATGACTGAAAAGTGGCAAGTATATCAAAATCTCACTCATTGAAAAATCTAAGACTAAGAGGGATAGGACATGCACTTGCCCGACCATCACATTCAATTGCCCGGGACAATAGGGCTAGTGGACTTGTCCAACCCTGGCTTATGTATTTATGTTTGACGTATTTTTTCACAGAACAAACGGCCTCGGCCTATGGCGGTAAAAAATATATAAAGCACATGAGACCATGGACGGAAAATGAAGTGTTTTTAGAGACAACAATATCAACGACTTTCAATTTTAAAGTCTTATAAGAAACTGTGTTCTCATTGTATGCATTGTCCACACCTTTAGCAACCTGCAGCCCACCTGAGGACCCCCCGCACGGCTCGTACCTGTGCCAGGGCCACGTGTTTTTGGACAGCTGTGACGTCATCTGTAACGTGGGCTACTTACCGGAAACGGAAGACATCCTGGGCTGCAGCTGGACCGGAAACTGGACCACCTTTCGCAGAGGAAACTTGACACACTTGAAAATTGCCGTATCAGCAGGTTTTGGAATAATACAAATTATATTCTCTTGCATCGGACTTTTGATCCTAATAAAACGTATATGTGAATACGATTATATATTGAGATACGTCGATGAAGGTTAGAAATCATATAAGCCACTACGACAGGTAGTGGATGGTATCTGAAACGTCTAAACCGTATACAAATCATATCTTGTAACTACTAGCCGTATGCATTAAGATCATGCGTTTACTCGTTAAGCATGTTATGACTTCGACTCAACACTTTTGTTTTTCTGATTGAAATGTTAAACTGTTTCTTTGACAGACGTCATCATCCCACAGACTCTGACTTGTGTCATCGCTGACTGTGGAAATATTTCAGTGAGTACCTCATATACCGTAATCTTCTGGTATATGGTGAATATGTTACGTATGTTTTTTTTGTATATGCCCAGGTCATGTTATCAAATCTATATACTCAATTAAAACCAATGTCGGTAGAACCCAAATGTTGTACAATTTGAGTTTTGTTCTAACCAAAAACAAACAATCAGTATGAATTTTCAGCGACCTTCATCAGATTTCAGATTATTCGCAGCACTGACTTTTCGGAAAACCGGAAGCGTGTTGCAGGAAGACGGAATCTACCAACGTCACGGTTTAAATATGGTTGATGGGCCCTGATATAGACTGCCTCCTTTACATCCCTCACAAAGTAGTCCTGCTCATCAGGATCCAAAACGGGCACCTTGTCGAGGGTACCCGTATATAAAATCATTCTTTATTCATATGGAAGAAAGAAAGTTACACAGAACCCAGGCCATGTTGGTCATGACTGGCCAAATATGCAGTGGGACACAGGACATAACATAAATAGTATTGCACAGTGTTGTTTGTCATTACTTTAAAATCATTATATTTCACAGCTGTCTCTATTTAACCCTCAAACACCCGAGTGGGGTCCATTTGGACCCCAGGCGTACATTTTGAAGTGCCATTTGAACATTTTTGATCTGAAGAAAAAATCCTTCCGTGACTTTGTCAGTCAATATGTCTTATACCTTCTCCTAATTTTTTGCAAAGATTGGTACAATAATGTGGAAATTATAAAGAAAGTTCGTGTTCAGTCCCTCTGGGGTCCAAACGGACCCCAGCAAAAATGTGCAGTTTTTGAAACAAACTTTGGAGGCTAACTCCTTAACCACTTACAGTATGACTACCAAACTTTTAGACAATACTAAGAATGTAAACCTAAATCATCACAAAAAAATCTGTATCATCAACATGTAATGTGACGACATTATGACGTCATTTGCCTATTCAGGGCGGCCATCTTGGATTTTGACCAATGACGTCATGAAATTAGCATAAATTATAAATTTTAAGTCATGAAAATTACATTGAATTTCATAGAATTTAATTGTTGTCAGAAAACAGGTGTAGTTTACCAAAAAAACCTTGTTTAAATTGAAATTGTCAAATTTTGGCAAAAATATGCCTGTTAGAATATGGTTGCCATGGCAACCCCCAAAAATGATAAACTTACTTTATTGACCAAAAACTTTTGCAAACAATATTTCATGATAAATTACCAAGTTTCGTAGCTTTAGCTTTAGCCGTTCATGAGTTATGCGAAATAAATGTTACTGAGGGCCTCAAAATTACCCTATCTGGTCGGAATAGGTTTAGTGCAAAACGTGGACCTTCTGAACTTTTGCATAAATTATAATAATGAGTTGGAATTAGCAACACCTTAACATCTCAGAATCTTCCTCTTACATTGACGAAACAATGTATATACAATGATCGCCGATAAGAAATGGTACTGAGATTTTATGAACAAAACATTTTGGGGTCCGTTTGGACCCCACTCGGTCATTTTAGTCGCAAAAAAAGGTCGGGTGCTTGAGGGTTAAAATCACAATATTTCGTTTTTCAGTCATCAAGATAATCCATATAGGTGCTTTACATTTCTCAGCCTTGTGGGTTACTACAATAGCGTTTCTGCCTCCCAATGCGGTTCGTGGCGTGTGTTCCAAATAGCATATGACGATAACATTGCAATGCGGCTTATATCCTTGAAGAGAGTCTTCGGTGTTTTAGCTTTAACTATTCTGAACAGTGTTCTAAGTCTGCTCTTGTTGTCTGGCGTGACAAGTCTCCTTGATCCGACCTCGAAGCAGGTTAGTGTAAAGGAAAAGCCTGCATTTCTCAGGTCAAATAGACTCGATATGGGTATTTTGTGACACTTTGGACGCAGTAGAATTAAGTGATGATTTCCTCACCTCCGCTATACACAGACGCCCACACACGGTGACGTCAACTGCACAGGTACGACGTACGGTGAGACGTGCCATCTCACCTGTCATGACGGCTACGAACATCTCAGTCATAATAACGTCACCTGCGACGTTGACCAAGTTACAGCTCAGGCATCCTGGAGTGGGGAACCAGAGTGTACCCCAGGTACATAGCATTTTTTGCTTAAAATATATTTGCCTCATACTTTTGGTTTAATGAGATGGGGTGTCATAACATTATGCCATGGTTAAGAGAGAAACTTTGTTTGAAAATATTAATAAAGCTGAAGCACTTGATATTAACTTTAAATTTCATAAAATCTTGTGCCATGAATCCGTTGATAGAAAATTCTATCTAACATAAAATACATAAAATTAGACAAATTGACGGATAACGTGTGCTATTTACATAACGTGACGTCACAAAGACAGAAACTCATTTACAAAGACTGGATTGTATCAGTCGAAAATATGGGTTGGTCCAATTTCCCGTGTTGTACATTACAGTTTAACTTTATTCAGAAGTCATTCAATCATTTTAACAGTAAGTTGCGGAGCCCCTCCCGAGTTCCCCAACACCGCCCTCCAGTGTACCAGCGGACACACCTACGGGAACACCTACCGAGTCACCTGTGCGGATGGGTACGAAGGAACTTACCTTCAGAACGTGACTTGTCACAGTACCGGCAACTGGAGTCTACAGGCGGGAGGTAGGAACTTTCCTAATCAATCGCATTTAGTAACAGCAAACAAATATGCATAGTTCATACAATAAAAAACAGTATTGTTGTATAGCTAAATGAACTATTGCGCATCGTATACGTCTTTTTGCTTCAGAAAATTCTTAACGATATTCCTTTATGGATTCCAGCGCTCCAGCCAGTCGTGGGGGGACCGGATCTGTTCTGTCAGAGGAAGGACTGTGGCGATCTTTCTGTACGTACCTTAAAGCTCATAGAAATTCAGGCATAAAGAGCCAAACACAAGATCATTAGCTGTAATCCTGGCTATGGTGTTTACATATTCCATGCATCCATTCACGTATTTATTACCCTCTGAAAAATATTATTTGCAACATTTCTAATTATTGAAGTATCAAATAACGTCACTCAGAACAACAACAGAAATATCTTATAACCCACAGATCCCGGCCCACGGCAGCCTGACGTGTAGCGGAACGAAGTTCCAGGACTCCTGCCACCTGACGTGTGAGCCGGGCTACAAAGCTGCCGACGAGAGCGGCCACGTTCTCCACGGCCACTTCAACTACAGGTGCATGGCTAGTGGACAATGGAACAGCACGCCAAGGTAAAGATAAAGTAATATTTTCACATTTGTATGAAAAATATATTATTGGTTCATTTGTACATGTATGTTTTATTCAATGTACTTTCTATATAGCACATCGGAACTTAGGTGTACATACAGCCACCTGTTACGGTTACGTTAAATGTCTGTCTAGCTTTCGAGCCTTACGCTAAAGTTTACTGCACAACAAAAACGTTGTGAAAATCAAAAATCGTGAAAATTGTTTCTGAACCGTTCTGCAGATGTGTCCAGTCTGACTACTGCCAGCTCGGGCTGCACGACTGCCACCCTGAGCACGGGGTCTGCAGCATGACGGGTCACCAGGCCTTCAGCTGCCGCTGCCGGGTCGGGACGGTCGGGGACGGGAGAAACTGTACAAGGACATGTTGTCCGGATTTTCCTGTAACTTTAATTTAAAATTTAGGCGCCCTTCTACTTACACACACACACACATCCCCTCCCCTCCCCCATACACACAACCAAAAATACGGTTTCACTTGACCAAAATGCTGAATAATTTGCAGTATCGTTAGATCCACCTTGTTTGTTTAGTAGAAATCTCCATTAGTTGAATACATCAAAACTATTCTTCCTAGAGTCTTCTACATGTAACCCAATAAAATGCAATGCAATAAATTACATATATACTCTCAGTCAGTCAATTAGCATGAATCTATAACATCATTTAACATATTATATCATACATTACAATGAATTACACATACAATGTCAATTATATTGATTAGCATAAATGTTGATGAGCATAAATCAATAACATTATTATCATATCATATCATATCATACATGTACATAGATGGCCTAAGTTATCATATATTGCGTACCTTGCGTTTTGAATGAATGTTCCCCATCTTAGATCTGTACACACCACCTTCATATTTGTCATACCCAATACGATGTCCTTGTAAACAGACTTGACCAACAGTTTTCTCCCACTGCCGCACCCTTACAGGTCCCTGAACCAGAGAATGGGTTCTTCTCGTGTTCTATCCCGACATCCTCTGCAGTGAACACCTGCCGACCAGCTACCACGATAGAATTGGAGTACGAAGTCGTCTGTGTGCTCCACTGTAACCCTGGTTACGATAGGCTGATCTATGCCGAGTACTCCTGTGGACATGACGGAAATTGGACCATTCCTTTCGATACAAGTATCAACGGGACTACACCTTGTTTAGGTACACGTAAACATCTTGCTTTCTCTCAAAGTTTGATATTGACTAGTCTGCCTACATTGACAGTTGTAAAAGTCAACAAATACAAATGTGTGATCATCATATACCAATAAAAGGTCGGGAACTTCTCTTACTAACTAGACTGATTAGATTGTTTTTATACCTCGCAGCTTTTGATATTTTTCTCATGTAGCATCATTGTCAAGTGACTCAAATTTCGACAAATACTGGAAGCTTTTGCAATATAATTTCTACATCTTTTGTTTAGTTATAGTGTACACATGTAGCACGACATATTGTTCTTATTTAATTTGAGGTGGTCAAAATCGTCGTATCGATGATTCTGTTATACTATTTTGTCAGCTCAGAGGACGAAAGTGTTTTTTTTTGTGCTACAGCTGCTGGTTCACAGTATAGTCACGTGGTATGAGGTGGTGTCCGTAGTTAGTTGAGTGGGCCATTCTCTCTCTCTCTCAAGGATAGGGATGGGTCAGTTTCTATGTCTCTAGGTAGAGTGTTCCATTCTAAGATCGTGCGAGGAAAAGAGGACATTTCTCTATATCTGTTTTGCAGCAAAGGTTGACGTAACTTTGGTGTGGATGTCTTGTTTGTCCCCTTTGTATATTTGTTGTTAGGTACGTTTAGCAAAGTAACGGTGACGATTCCATGATACAGCTTGAAGAAGGTCGTGAGTCTGGCTTTCTTTCCAGCTCGTCGGTAGCGTCTCTAGCCCCGAGTCTTATCATATTCTAAACCTGACCATTGTATTTCAGCTGTGAAATGTCCGGAACTGTCAAGCCCCTCGCACGGCAACATGACGTGCAACAGCGGCCAGGAATTCCGCTACCCGGAGGCCTGCAACTTCGTCTGTAACCGAGGCTATAAACTGACGCACACAACCAGCCGTGTACGACATTGTCAGACTGATGCGACCTGGTCTGGTAACGACGCCGAATGTATTGGTATGTAGGGCGTCATATACTCCCAGCCGTAATTAGTGTTAGAGTTAAAGTTTGAGAAATGCAAGATTCCAAGAAAATGCAGGATATTTCCTTTGGCCTTTAATTGGCCTTTTTTTCTACTCGCACACAATGATATACCCTTAGGCTCGTCACTAAAGCGTCACCAAAATGAAATAAGATAAAGAAGATAAGATCGCCCGTGAGGCGTCTAAAAAAAGAAAATTTTCAAACACGTTACGTTGACTGAAGAGATGGATCAAGAGTGCCTACCACCACCACCCCACCCCCAAGTATGTAAACGAATTGACTTGTTCATAAAGATTTACGCTATCTGTTATGTTTACAGATCGCCAGGTATGTCTTATATTTTGTGGGGGCACAAAAAACATAAACTGAGTTTAGATTTGTTTTTTTCCGGTTGCAAGCACATAATTGGGCTGATGAGACAAGTTGTAAAGCAACTAACGTATCTGATGTTCGAATGGATAGTAGATTCCGTCTTTCTGATACCTTTGATTCACTTCTGATGTCATGACAACATTCTACACCGCTATGTTTTAAGTACCTTCACCAAGTCTATTTCTAAGATAAGACCAACTATAAGAAAATAAGTCATTTAAGATCACATGGCAGTAAGAAGAAAAGGTAAACATTTCAAATTGCCCCCCTCCCCAGCGTATGCCAGCTGTGCAGCCCTGAAGGATGTTGGGTACACCACCTCTGGTAGTTACGTCATCGACCCAGACGGACCAGACTTCGGGGCGGAGCCCTTCTCTGTATATTGTGACTTTCCTAGAGGTAGGTAGATTAACCCTATCCAGACTGGGCTTTTTGGGCCTTCCCTGGACTGGGGGGGGGGGGGGTCATTCGACCCCTAAAAACTCACTAAGTTTGGTTGTTCTAGCACAAGCCGTTTGGGAGCTATAGGAGGTCAAAGTTGGCGCAGGCACATTTAGCCCCCCCCCCCCCCTCCAATCTGGATAGGGTTAAACAATGGCAACAGGTAAACTTTTCAACAAGCCGAATTCCTCAAAGATATACTCCCTTAAGAGGTCAAGGGATAATTTTACCAATAAGGTCTACGTCGCATTCCCTACCCGGGGCCCCGCCATTACTTGCCTGTAACACAGATTTGTGACTTCTCTGCTATTCAATTAAGTCTAATTCGAGAAGATAGGCTTAAATGCATATTTCAGAAATGCTTACAAATGGTTGCCATATGCTTGAAAATGAATGCTCTGATGTTTTTAAAAGAGATGGATCTAGAGTTTTTGTCGAATAGCAACGGAAGAGATTAGCAAGTACATTTAGAGTGTCTTTGTTTTCAAGCAAGAAGGTTTCATTGATAATGACGTGTTATCATCTTGATAAGACCGTCTTTCTTCAGGCAACGTTGACTAATGAAATCGCACATCTGGTCAGGTACCACGGTGATCAGCCATGACAGTGAGAGCCGCACCAGTGTAAGTCCTCGATGCAATCCAGCGGGGTGCTACAAAAGGAATAGAGTACTTTGGCCTGCCACAGGAGCGGACGGTTCTTGCGACGGACCAGTGTGACCTGGACGCGTTTCCCAGTCGTCTCATGCCCCGCATGCCGGCTGGTTAGGTCAAGTTTAATTGTGGATAGTTTCCGAGACTGTGGAGACCACCTCGGTGTGTGAACTTTGTTTGTATGTCTGGACTTGTCTGAGATACGGACGTTTTTCAACCGCCGAACCCCTCCATCAGTCTCCCCTCGGTCACGCGGGGCCCCCACCCCGCCTGGCTCACGCGTGGTAGGACCGGGCTGCGGTTTACCTCCGGATCGATCCACCAGACCTTCGAGGACGCTTCTCTCGCTCAAAGTATTAGTCTCACAGGTCAGTGTCGCATTCTACACGTATTCTGCTTGGTTAATTTCAAGTCTTGATTCCACTGAAACCTGTAAAGTGTGTCGCCACCACCCCTTAAACTAAGGGTGGCATCTCCCAGCTGTCAAGGCAGGATCCCCTCCCCTTGTTAGTAGGGTGAGGCACGCGGACTCGGCTGTCAAGACCCCTCGTTAGCGGGGCGAAGCACGCGGACGCACGGTCAGGCTAGCCCCATCTGGGAGCGGTTTCTATAGTAACCGCCAAGTGTCTGGTTTTTCCCGCCAAACACTAAGTCTGAAGATGCCTACCGTGTCTAAATTCACCAGGCAGCGCAGCGTTAAGGTTACATTTCTCCAGGTCGAAGATGCCCAGTTTAGTGATGCCATTGAACTGTTGAAAAACATGGGGTAAACCCACTGACCGACATCGTGGGAATACAACGGAGAACAAGGGGAGTATGTGAGATCACCTTCAAGTCCCAATCATCCCTCGCCAAAGTGAGCCCTCGACTTACCTCTGACAGTGCAGTTGATGTCGAGTTGTACGGCTCCGGGTTGACAGTGATAACAGCCTTTGGCATACCTGTTGAAATGGATGATAACTTTATCCGCCATCGGCTCAGAGAGTTTGGTACTGTAGAGGACAGCCGTTTCCTTACCTATGCGAACCAAGGTTTCCCTGAAATCCTGACCGGTACTAGGCAGTATCGTATGAAGATCACAAAGCACATCCCGAATTCTATCCGTATCGGCAGTGAACTTGTGACCTTTAGGTACAACGGACAGCCGAGGATCTGTCACCGCTGTGGTAGTGACGAGCATTTTGTCGCCGCTTGTACAGCCGTTAAGTGCACCCGC
The DNA here is from genome assembly GCF_000003815.2 of Branchiostoma floridae. Classification (NCBI taxonomy): domain Eukaryota; kingdom Metazoa; phylum Chordata; class Leptocardii; order Amphioxiformes; family Branchiostomatidae; genus Branchiostoma; species Branchiostoma floridae. Next base: position 59,691 of record NW_023365733.1, read on the forward strand.
TGTTTTGAGATTGGTCACTTAGCCACCGATTGTGACCAAGACATCAAATGTAACATCTGTGGAGGGGAAGGTCACTCTGCAAGGTCGTGCCAACTAAGCTTTGCAAACAGGCTGAACGTCACCACTAGCTGGACCAAGATCACCCCTACACAGCAGAACGACAAGAGTGTAAAGAAACCAGTTACACCTGGTGAAAACGAGTATACCAGTCAGAGTTCAGTACAGGACAACACACCGACAGTCCCTAAGGTGGTGGTGAGTACGGCTGAGCCCCAAAACGGAGTGGTGAGTACGCCTGAGCCCCCAAACGGAGTGGTGAGTACGCCTGAGTCCCCAAACGGGGTGGTGAGTACGCCTGAGTCCCAAGACGGGGGTAAAGAGCCGCCAGACGGTGAGACTGACATGGAGGATGCAGAGGACTTGGTCACCAGCCAAACTAACGGCCTCCTTCTCAAATTAGACGACTCAGGGGATATCAGCGCCGAATACGAAACAGACGAAGAGAGTGTCAACAAACGACCTCTCCCTTCAAGCCAGAGCGACTCCGATGACTCGGACACCTCTGCAAGACGAACCGGAAAGGCAACTGGTAAAAAGATAAAGAAAGACGCAGATGCAAGTCCTAGCGAGTCTGATGACTCGGACACCTCTGCAAGACGAAACGGCAGGGCAGTTGAAAAAAAGTCTAAAAAAGATGCAGACGAGAAGGGGACAATTAAAACGCTCCCTTCTCCTGGTAAAGCCTTAGTGTCTTACAAGACCAAAGTTGTCCCTTCATCTTCCTTACGGAAGAAAGGTAGGAAGGGTCCTAAGTAACTGACATTATGTTCGACAATCCTTTGACAACGATTTGGTTATTTCTCCTCGTCGCTTTGTCATTGCGAACAGGTACAGACATTGTAACAACCGGATCCACCTATTTTAACCCACCTATGGATCCCACACAACAAAATATCAGACACCCTGATACTGCTTCAGACATCACGGAACTGTTGCTGAACCCAAACTCGAAAAACTTACTGACCATGGTACATCTCAATGCTCGAAGTTTACTACCCAAAATTGAAGAACTCAGATCTTTGGTATCCACGATGAAGTTCAGTGTTCTATGCGTAACTGAGACTTGGCTAAGTAGTGAAATTGTTGACCGTGATATCGAACTGGAAGGGTACCAGGTGTACCGCAAAGACAGGAACAGACATGGAGGTGGCGTCATGATGTATGTCAGTGATTCTCTGTACACGACAAGACGTGGTGATCTTGAGAATGACGAGATAGAATCTATCTGGTGTGATGTGACCAAAGCCAATACCAATCTCTTAATCAATTGTTCATATCGCCCGCCATCAGCAGATGACACATTCTTTGACCTATTCGAAACTCAGATTCAGAAAGCAACGGACCAAGCACATGCTGTTAAAGTGATCCTCGGAGATTTCAATGCAAAGAACAGCAACTGGCTTAACAGCAACACAACTGACAACCCGGGACGTCAACTTGACAACATTTTCATGAACCATGGTCTAGAACAGGTGCTTCACGAACCGACCCGTGGGAGGAACTTGTTGGACCTGATTGTGACCTCCCATCCAGTAATGTGTCACCAAACGGGCACCTTAGCTCCCCTTGGTGACTCTGATCATCTTGCAACAGCAACTGCGCTCAACCTAAAGGCAAACCACCACAGCGGAAAACGCCTCGTCTGGTTGTATAGCAAGGCGAACATTGAAACCCTTCACCAACACATTGCAGCCGCCCCCTGGGATATCAACCACGTTTTTGACTCCATGGACGACATCTGGGATTCATGGTACAACATGTTCATTGCCATATGCAAACAACACATCCCTCACAAGTTTGTCTCTACCACTAGGACAGCAAAGCCCTGGATACATTCTAACAAAGAGATCAAAACAGCTATCCGTAGAAAACACCGCCTAAACTCCAGAGCGAAACGGATAAATACTGAGGTAACGTGGGCCACCTACAGAAGACAAAGAAATCTAGTGACTGCACTCACAAGAAGGGCCGAGTCAGCTTACATTGAGGAACTCGTGAATGATGTGGAGACTGGCAACACCAGGCGATTCTTCACATATGCTAAATCTGCTCTGGGAAATACCTCAACGGGTATCCCAGCTCTTAAAGTCGGTTCAGCCATACTGGAGACTCCGGAAGAAAAGGCTAATGCCCTGAACAATTTCTTCATAAACCAGACTGATCTTCCCGCTAGGAATGACCCAGCTCCAACATTCCACCCGACAACTGTCCCGGGAACAGTCTTGGATTCTGTTCAGCTGTCAGTTGAGGAAGTACGACAACAACTAAGTTCTCTGAAAGTCGGAAAGTCATGTGGACCCGACGAAATATCCCCCAGGCTCTTACGTCTAGTAGCAGATCCGATCTCAGCTCCTCTAACCTGCCTGTATAACAAATCTCTCCAACTCGGGCAGGTACCTTCGGAATGGAAAAAAGCTAACGTAACCCCCATTCACAAAGCCGGTAGCCGCCACCTCTCAAACAACTACAGGCCTATATCACTACTGAGCGCAGTGTCAAAGGTTATGGAAACCCTGGTGAACAAGCGACTAATTGCCCATATAAATCCGATACTGACTGACCACCAAAGCGGATTTAGACCACTTGACAACACCGCACTGCAGCTGTGCCGACTAATGGAGGAATGGACCGACGCCATGGATAGAGGACAAATTGTAGGCTGCGTATTTCTTGACCTCCGAAAGGCCTTTGACAAGGTCTGGCACGCAGGACTTCTTGCTAAATTAAAAGCATACGGGATTAATGGCCCCATGCTCAACTGGTTCACCAGCTATCTCTCCGATAGACGACAACGTGTCGTCATTCAGGGAGTAGGCTCCGAATGGAAGTCCCCATTAGCCGGAGTGCCGCAAGGATCCGTCCTCGGACCGACACTTTTTATACTTTACATCAACGATCTGGCCACTAGCCTTACACAGTGTCAAACGAACCTATTTGCCGACGATACATCACTGTCTTCTTGCCACCGCTCTATCGACAGCGTAGTCGCATCACTAAACAGTGAGTTGAGCTCTGTGTCTACCTGGCTTTCAAAATGGAAACTAGAGGCTAATATAGACAAGTGCAAAGTCATGTTTATTACGTCTCGCGCCCTTCCTCGATCGATTCCTCCTGTGATCCTAGGAGGAACTGTTTTACAGGTTGTCACCAGTCATAAACACCTAGGCGTCACTGTCACAAATACCCTGTCCTGGTCAACACACGTAGAGATCATCTCAACAAAGGCTAGGCGATCATCCGGACTACTATGTGCTCTACGGAAGAAGATTCCGAAGAATCTACTTCTCAGGCTATACACTATGATCACAAGACCAAGTCTAGAGTATGCTGACATTGTCTGGGCCGGCCTTACCAAACGTGACCAAAAGATCCTGGAATCTGTCCAGTACCAAACCACCAGGATTATCAGTGGCCACTTCGGACTACCGTACCCTTCATACGAACGTCTCTACTCCGAACTATCCCTACCGTCACTACAGTACCGACGCAAGTTCCACACGGCAGTAACCATGTACAAATTGTTGAATGGACGTTGCCCCCCACACCTGCAAAGTCTGCTTCCTCATGCACGAGCGTCTGCTATCGACTCCCGCTACCCCCTAAGAAACAGTGAACATTTGACTACTCCTGCATACAAGACTACACGATCTCAGAGAACATTTGTGAGCAGAGCAACTTCCCTCTGGAACTCTCTCCCCAGTAGTACCCGTACAGCTAGCACCATCAGCTCCTTCAAAAATAGACTGCGCACGTCGCCTGATAACAAATACTCTGTAAACGCTTGATAAAGCATATCATAGTTTCCTAATAGTCATTGTATTACTGATAGTAGCTATTGATGGCAACAACTACTGTTCCTACTGAACGATCTGCACTGTAGAACGTATACATTATAGCGTTCAAACGTGTTAATCGCTGACTAACTAGCCTTATATAGATAACCGAGTAATACCATTTGTATCATAGACTGACATTCTAGATCGTACGACTGCTAGTCAAGCTGTAAACACGGATCACCTCTGTAGTCAAAGTTACATGTATCGTTAATACTGTTGTATATTGTATACTATTGTATAACGTATATTGTAATGTTACCAGGGCTAGCCCTTGATAATAGCCTCAGGCTAGTTGGGCAGCCCTGGCTGTATTTCTCATGATTATACAGCCGAATAAATCAAATCAAATCAAATCAAACTATCAGGCCACACTGGAGCAGCTCAGCGCCCTGGCCGCCGTGTCTATCTCCTGCAAACAGCACTTCACGGTGTTTTTTTTGTGTGTGCGGTACTTTGTAGTATCAGTTGTCGACGTTCTGTTTATCGTCCTAGGAGCAATGCTGGCTGGTACACGTTGCACTGTAGCTAGGTGTCGCTACTGAAGTGTGAAGAATACAGGCCCAAACGTGACTTAGTTTGAGTGGTTTAAGTTGATGGCACAAAGATGTCTTTTCCCTTTGTGATCTGGTTGGCTAAATATAGCTATAAAAGAGTCAGAACCGTACGTTTTCATGTATATAAGAAACTCATCAAGTCTTTTTACACAAAGTCAATTCTATATTTAAATTGATGTTTTTGTAACTGGCAACTTCCTCGTGGCAACTCTTGTACTGCAATGGTAAATGCCGTTGCTTACAGATACTAACAGTAACAGCATGTAAGGTATTATATTATACAGTAGTTTACCGAAATGTCGGAGGAAATAGAGTAATGATTGTGTAAAAAGAGCATCTTTATTCATCAACGTGTCAATCTGATGAAACTATTCATCTAATACGTTTCCATTGTTAAATTGTTAACATTTCACGACTGCATGCAGTTATACGAATTTTACGCAAGATTCAATATTCTTGAAAACCACCAGGCTTAACCATCCAAAATGGCGGATAATACTTTCGCCGAAGTTACACGAGTGTTAACTTTCTGTGGTATCTTAACAATGTCCCGCTTTCATATTATTTTCTTCGCAGTACGAGTGCCGCCATTCTAGTCTAGATCTTACCGTCGCTTGGTGGACCTCCCGTGACGGACAGAGGCAGGTAGACTGGTCAGGCTCAACTAGCGACAGACACACGTGCAAGTGCGGGGAATTGGGTGAGGCGGACAAATAATGTTATTTTGGCCAACAAAAAAAATATGCAACCTGAAAACCTTCCGATATTTTCATTTGTTTCACATGAAAGATGTTTTCCAGAACAGTCAACTTTTAATCCATAAAAGTTCACCCTAGATTCGTGGCGTTTAAGTGTCCTTCCTTTTTTCTTTCCTGATCTAAGGTACTTGCGCAAACGGGCATGCTTCCTGTAACTGTGACAACAACGACTTAACTTGGCGACAAGACTCCGGCTGGATCACAGACAAGAACACCCTGCCCGTCATGCAACTCAACTTCGGCGACACCGGTGGTAACGGGGAATATGCGTTTCACACTCTGGGGAAGTTCATGTGCGAAGGGATGAATCACTAATCACCATACTTCACTTATTGGTAGATATATCTGTATCTTTTTTTTAGTTTCTGTACTCACCGCGTCTCCATAAACCTAAAACCACTGTCGTTTCCAGTATATGACTATATAGTGCTATCACCATCTTAAAACCTCTGGACCGCGAACTTTCCATTTTTGTATCGCTGTGAACGTTACAGAAGAGGAAAAGTCTGACCAGTACACCGATTCATATGTCGCTGATGAAAGACAAAAGATGTTGTATGAAACTTAACAGACCTTATCCTTTTGGTTCATTTAGTTGCATAATATATATGTCCAGTATACATATAGGTCAGTGGTAGAACTCACATTATGCATGTGTGAAACCTCAATCATGGCAATACTTTATGTTGCTCTGTAAGATCTCACCCAGAATACGCGCAGTGACAACCAGCTTCAGTCGTGTAGGTCGGAAACGGATTAAAAGAAGGGCTTTACATTTTGCGGTGTTGAGAGTCATATAATTGCGTTCAATCAACTGAGCTACATCGTCGACATCATCTTGATAGACAGATAAGTGTAATGGCACTAACTGTCTTAACATTGCTACATTTAATTTATTACAGACAGTTGGAAGTTCTAATAGTTTCCCGGAATCTCGTTAGACCATCGTTTCGTAACAGACATCTAGTTCATGCAACTAATGTTGAATTGTTCGTTAACGATGTATTAAGATCACGCCGTTTACAAATGAAAGTTATGTATCCCTTTTTATGACACATATTGCGCATTGACACCAACAGCATACATGTAGTGTAAACTTTCTGTGATAATAATTTTGGAGCATAATTCGGTACAATGTAATGTACTGTTACAGACAAAAATTTGTCATTAAATAGAATTATTTACAAATTTCATATTGTCTTGGTGCTTAAAATGTAAGCACCAAGACAATTTACAAATATGAACAGTTTCCTTTGTGACACTACTACAGTATTACAATGTCACTTTGAAGGAGAAAAGGGACAGCTTTCAAATTGAAATGTGATTGCTCTTTAGTATTTCCAGCAGATGCATGTGCAGTTGGAGTTATTCCTCACTTAAAGTATCATCATATTTGACAACTTGTACTTGCACATGTGTTTTGAAAATAAAACTACCAAGAAACGTTGTTTTTGCGGTGCAAAGTAAGCTACTGTTTTATTTTTTTGGAAAATGCTTGACGCTGAGGCTATTTTAATGTCAATCATATATATATATATATATATATATATATATATATATATATATATATATATTTAAAACTATAGCATTTTTTGTTTCTTTTCCTTATTGTAGTTGTCCTACAAAATCATGTAGCTATTGATTGTTTTTGTCATGTTATATGTTTTGCTTCATCTCAAGTTTATATATTCAATCGACAAAAGTCTGTACACTCTATTCGTAATGTAAAGTTATGTACATCAGTAGTTAATAAAACATATAGCGTTATTCAGATCTAGAACAGCATTAGTGTTACAAGTCTTTTCAAGAGCCCAAGCGTTATCTGGCCATTAAATTGGAACTGTTCTTTGACTTTCTTAAAAATTAATATCCCAGCATATTTGACTATATTTCTGTTAAGACTACAGGTGAAGTTTTCAATAGTAGAGAAAAGCCTTATACAACATGACTAAAGAAGACATTAACACGTTTTCGAATTGAGCACTGTTGGGTTATTCACCGCAGTAGAATCCAAACACATTACAAGAAATGCCAATGTAACTACTATTGTCGAGTTTTGTACCCTACTTTTAGTTATTGGCTATGTTAATCCTTTGTGTTCATTTCTAACTTGAACACGTTTTCACGTGAAAACAAAACATATCCGAAAGTACTGCAAAGCAAGAATTTAAGAAATTCGAGGTCTATTCCATACACTTGTAATCGTGTCTAATGCGAAATGATATTAGGTAAATGTTATAATTGCATCATTACAGTCACTTTGCTGCAATGAAACACTATAAAAGACGGCTTTCCATTTGTAAAAATGATACCGTAGTTGTTGTTATCAACTCTCTACTGAAAATAAAAGTCCTCATATGTGTTCTTCGTAGATGTTCCACAGAAATTATGCTTAAGGTTGCAAACTACAGTTGAAATAGAAATGTACTTAGCAATACAATCAATGCCGTACAGATATAGAATCATACTAATCTCTTTTCTACATCTTAGTCTTTGCGTGTACGCCTTTTACACCGCTTGCTATCCTTGTAACGGTTGCATAACGAAGCCATCGTCATCAGGTTGATGGGTTGGGCTTTTGGTGTGCTGAAGTAGTTGGTCCTTCGTAGATTGTGGATCAGGCCGATCAGTCCTAGAGAATGAAGATCGCTTATAATTCTCATACATCGACCTAAAGTAGCTTACACAGACCTAGCTCTTACAGCAGGTAGCGAGGAGAACTAGTAAAAATCATTTATAAAAAAATAAAGAATACCGCTATAGTATACTATATATCCATATATTCCAAAATAGCATAATCATGTTAGAATATTTTAGTATGTCATATTATTATCATTATTATTATTATAAAAGCTAATAGCTATATCCAATAATAAGAATTTGATTACTTCCATAAACCATTGAAAAGTTTTAATAAAACAAATGAAACCTAAATCAAGATGTGATGCAATCTGCAGGTCAAGGAAGTAGCAAATGAGACGAGATATAAAAGGTACTCATTTCTCTTTTCTACTGTATACACGAAGTGACCCTGGTCAGATTGACGTTTGAACACCACACGAAGAGAACTAAAATTTATATAGAACTAGAAATGAACGCAAATTTCCTACCGAGAAAATACAACAGAAATTGCGACATTTACTCCTTATAGGAACTGTCATCAATTTTATATTAAATCTATTTCATTATTCACAACACTCCACAGAAAGAAAGAGAGTCAGAAGAACATTTCAGAAATATGATTGTAATTGCTAAATGCTACGGTAGAAATCCTACCTCTTTCGCCTGTACACGAATACTCCGACCCCAATGCCAATAATGACCAACAGCACGATGGTAATCACAACAGCAATGGCAATATACATCCCGTCTAATTAGTAAAAAAAAAATGCATTTGGTTAGAACGAGATACGTTCATGCTAACGTTAGGCAAACAAGAAGTGCTTAAGTAAAAAAAAAACACAAGATACCTCCGATTTCTCTGGGGTCACCTAGGTATTGTCATTCCTTTAGTTTGCTCCCAACATATGACATAACTAGTCACATAAGTGTAGAGACCCCATTGCACATCTTACTTTATCTATAATCCTTGATTTGTCCTTTTGTAGAAAACGACGAAAGTGCTATTGAAGCACTTGTTTACAGGTTTAAGAAAAACAATTAGATAATTGTCTTATAATAAAAAAAAAACCTGTGGGTGCCCCAGAGTTGTTTGGATCCAAAGACGCCGAGATCATTGTCGTTAGCCCCTGTGTTATCGTGACGACAGCTTCTTCCGTCGGAATCTCCGGTGCAACTATTAGAGTAAAGGGGTAAACATCAATTAGCTATTGTTATGTGGTAGAAATTACTTTCAACCTATGACAGAGCTCACAACCATAAAGTATTGTACGATACGAGAGTAAACAATGTCTTATTACACTGAACAATAATTGTTGATTTTCATTTAGCACGCACACAAGCGTTACCTACATCAGGTGCAAGTACATATAGGGGCATAAAGCAAAACTCCAATAAGAAGCTTTGAGGAAGGTGCCCGAGGGACATAAAAATGTAGGCGGGTGTGAAATAAGTAACCTTTAAAATATCTATACCAATTTGCATTAAGAGAGGACCGAACATCTTCGAGGAATAGTTCTTCTCGTTACATTCAATTTAGCAAAAGAAAGGAGTAAATGAAAATTAAATCAAAGGTTAGAAATAAAAATCCATTGATGAATAACGTCATATGAATTGAATTGTGTAAATGCCATTCGCATTTACATCAACCCATGCCCGTTTAAGTGCACCGCTCACTTACAAATATGAAATATGTTTTAATATGAAATATGTTTTAATATGTTACACATATGAAATATGAAAAATTCATTTTAGAACACCATGGTACTTTTACATTATTTATGTGAATTAAACCATTATTTAAACAATTGATATCTAGTCATAACAATACATAAATTAAACACGTTACATACATGTATTAAAGATTGTATATTTATAAATTCTTTCCTCATAAACAGTGCAAATCGGCTTTTAATCTATTAATAGATTAAGTTTTAATTTGATAGTACCTGCAAGCTAAATATCGCCCAAATCCGCCTATCCTTTGCTCAATCATCCTCCTTAAAGGTAAGCAAGCTGGTTCCCGAGGAAGCTGCTGAAGGGTCCAAACCTACACTACTTTTGCGTTGCTACTTTTGCGTTACGTGAACATTTATTGCCACCAGGATATGCAGACCGTAGTAAGTTTAAGACAAAGCCGAGAAGATCGAAGGTCCAGGGGTCCAAACTTGACCATGATACTTTTCTTCGAAAAGATATGTCATATATCATCAAAATCCATTTTTAGCTGATGCTGACTTTTTAAGTGATATCTGGACAAAAAATAACACAAACAGAGAGGGCAGAGATCTAGAACGACAGACAGACAGACACCACAAAACCAATAACAACCCGCCTACCATAGCAGTTGGAGTGATTGTTGGACCCTAATCCCGCGGTTGTGAAACCTTCAGGGCAGGAGATACAGGACATCTGCCCCTCGAGTTCTTGGAAGGACCCTTTAGGGCACTTGATGCACATCCTGTTTCGGTAGTAGCTGCCTGGTGCGCAGTACACTAAAAATATAATTGTGACATGTTACAAACTAAATCATCTTTAACAAAAGCACAGTATAGGACAACATCTTGCCAGAGGCAAACTGACCCCAGAATATCTTCTTTTTTGGGCATTTATGGATTTTTTGTTGATTTTATTTTATATTTACAAACTTAGGGACCTTTCTGAAAAAAAATTAAGACAGGGTCAACATATTTGAAGTGACTTTGAAATGGCCTATACTGGTGTGCTTGTGGAACAGTAGATTTTTGCATGGGGACGAATCAGGAAAGCTCCATTTTGCCAAACAATCATAGTTTTCTGCGGTATATGCTCTTTTGGAATATTCCATTTTTGCAGAAAGGTGATTTTAAAACAGCCCTTATTCGTATGAAACCGAGGTGGAGTGAAATATGCTGTATCTGCTCGAAAATGATGAAAATTGTAATATCTTCTTCATTACTTTTGAATTATAGGAATTTTGTAAAATACCTTACCGCAGACCATTTTCTGCGCCACCATGCCTGGTTGGCATTCCGCAATGAGCATGGGCTCACTTCCGTTGGCGTCCACTGCAAAACTCTGACCATCAATGATCACAGCGAAGTTATCGAATTTCGATTTGTTTTTTATAACTTCTGCTGCAGAGACGAGATCTATGATAGTCCTCGACAGGCTGTTGACTGCTTCATGCCCTGTATACAACATCGTGATCAGTATATTGTCAGCAATATAACGACCATGGACACGCGGGCCTATTGAAACGACTATAAGCTGACTGCTATGCCTCTTAGGACAGTATTTTACACACCCACACACACACATACATAGACACACACATGCGCGCGCGCGCTTACACACACAAAGACACACACACACAAAGACACACAAACACACATACATAGACAAACGCGCGCGCACACACAAACATTAAAGACAAACACACACACACACATACACACAAACACACACAAAAAATACACATAACACACATAAACACACACACAAATACTCACCCATGCATCAAACACACACACACACACTCAACCAATCCCCACCCCCCACCCCCACCCCCCCACACATACACAGCACACACATCACACACATCACACACACACACAAAACATTTCCTAACAATGCTTTGTCCAATTCAGAAGCACTCGAATGTGGAAGGGAAAATTACCTTCGTCGGTTATATTTCCATTCACTGCGACGACTTCGGAGTTGAGCGTGCCGTTTATTTCTCCCCAGAGCGTTATGCTAAGAGACGCGGGTGATTTGTTTTTGGCCAAAGTATCGCAGTGATGGACCTATGAAAAGGTGAACAAAATAATTACGATCATCGTATTCACCAATCCATTCGTTCTCTCCTTTTTTTAACACGATTTATCACGTACGACAAACATTAGTGATCCCCTATGATATATGTCAGACACCAGCTTGCCAATAGTAAAACATGCATCATAATGAATTCTTTAGTATTATTTTCATTTTCTTCACATTCATTTATTTACGTTTGTCCGTATAGAGTAGGATATAGAAAGTATTGTTAGTTGATTTGAAGAATTTTGGACGACAGTATTTTGTCTAGGTTTAAACAGGATATGGTGTGCAGTTCATGGGTCCATCGATACATTATTATTATCATCATTCTTTTCATTGTTATTATCATTATACAAAATATAAAACATTGCTTTGTCAACGTACATCAACTAGAAGGACCGAGAACCCGAATATCCATACCTCCAACGTCACATTGCAGGTCGTTCTTTTGACACAGTCTATGTCTTGAACATTCAGAGATCCGATGTCTCTGATAGCCTCTACAACACCTAGACTGTCTTCGGGCGATTGGCAGTACAAATCCGGGTATTTGAGCTCGTAGTCAAGGGACAGCTTTGAAGGAATTTGGCCATCTGTATTCATTTTGCAATGATAATAGACAGGTGTCTTTTGCATTATCATTTTAAAAACACATTGATGGTTTATCTATCTGTGTGTTTTCTTATACAGGGTACGAGGGCAATAGGGGCTGCACGAGCAACCTCCATGGAGGAGCTCTACAGAGCACCTCCATGGAGGTTGCTCGTACAGCCCTCCAGCTCCACGAAACGGACTCTACGCACTAACGAATGCAAACACTTAGTTCTCGTCATCTTCATGATTTTTTTTAATCCATGGAGAAGCTTCTCTCGTAGAAGAAAAACAAACGGGGACGGGCTGAACTAGCACCTTCAACAAATGCGAACTATGAATGTAAATATTTGGTTCACGTTAACCAAAACAAATCGGTATTGGGGCTCTATACGGAGATATTGTAAACAACAAGCACAGAGCCGATAGCTGAACAAGCAGCGCTCTGCGCACTATGAATGTAAACACTTGGTTCACGTCAACATCAACAAATCGGTGTTTAGGGCTCCATACAGAGATACTGTAAACAACAAACACACGGAGCCGATAGCTGATCAAGCAGCTCCACGGGCTATATGAATGTAAACACTTGGTTCACGTCCCCATCAACAAATCGGCGTTTAGGGCTCTATACAGGGGTACTGTAAACAACAAACACACGGAGCCGATAGCTGATCAAGCAGCTCCACGGGCTATATGAATGTAAACACTTGGTTCACGTCACCATCAACAAATCGGTGTTTAGGGCTCTATACAGGGATACTGTAAACAACATACACACGGAGCCGATAGCTGATCGAGCAGCTCCACGGGCTATATTCGAATGTAAACAATTGGTTCACGTTACCATCAACAAATCGGTGTTTAGGGCTCTATACAGGGTTACTGTAAACAACATACACACGGAGCCGATAGCTGATCGAGCAGCTCCACGGGCTATATTCGAATGTAAACACTTGGTTCACGTTACCATCAACAAATCGGCTGACCGAGCACCTCTACGCACTATGAATATAAACAAGGAGGTTACAAATCATGCGGAAAAATCAATACCCATTACCTAACGTACCATTGAATTACCCAAGAAAGTGAATATTTTTTTCTTCAAGCGGATTTTTGGTCACAGAATGGTGAGTTGGGAAAAGTAGTCGGAATTTATCGGTTCGCTCCCTTCACGTGGGGACCCAACCTCTGCTAGGAGAATAGATACTTGTTTGTTTGCCATTGTAAAGAATGAGGAAACTTTGCACCTTCATGCTAATAGCTGTTATTGGTTTACTCAAGGAGGTTTAACCTCCTTGGTTTACTTCAGCCCTGTGACAAGTTTGTAGAGATCTGTTGGTCCACTACGAAAAAAACAAAACACATATGGCTTCATAAAGATATGAATTTAAACCTGTTATGAGGAGATCTCCAAAGCCAGGAGTGCCTGTTTTTATAAGAATATAACGGCTTTCATAAGAGTTTAATCAAGGAGGTTATATGTACGAATTTATAGTTATTTTAAACGATTCATTACCAAACAACACACGGATTTGAATTCAAAAGAGGTTTGCGAAATGCACACGATATATTTACGATTAGTAGAGCTCGTATGAATTCCATAATCCTAATCTCAAAGAAAGTTCTTGGTGTCTGAGAAGAAATCAAAACAACCCATTCATTGAATGAAGCGGTTTGTTGGCTCTCGCCAGGAAAGCTGAAAGTTCGCACCTCCGTGCTAATCCGAAATCGCCCCGGAGCGCGACCTTACCACGCCAGGACACTGACGCCGGAAGCAGCTGGCTGACTGGCGTATAACTTTCCAAGCAGATGTTGGTGGATTAAAGTGTGACCAGCCTAAAGGTCACTTTTCCCCGCTGGTCCTACCGGCATATGAGAAGTTTTCGCATTCTTTACAATGGCAAACCAAGGAGCTTGATAAAAGCTCATTGGGCAAACAAACAAGTACTCCTATCTATTCTCCAAGCAGAGGTTGGGTCCCCGTGAAGGGAGTGAGCCGGTAAATTCCTACTACTTTTTCCAACTCACTGTTAATTCCGCGACCCAACATACACCTGAAGAATAAAAATACCCCACTTTCTTGGGTCATTCAATAGTACACGCGATTTAAGTTCTTACTAAACCAGCATTTTTGTTTCAAATGTTATCGTACAAAAAAGATATCCATTCGTTGTTCTGTGAATGCTTGGACCAAGTGTTTACATTCATATAGCCCGTGGAGCTGCTTGATCAGCTATCGGCTCCGTGTGTTTGTTGTTTACAGTATCCCTGTATAGAGTCCTAAACGCCGATTTGTTGATGGTGACGTGGACCAAGTGTTTACATTCATATAGCCCGTGGAGCTGCTTGATCAGCTATCGGCTCCGTGTGTTTGTTGTTTACAGTATCCCTGTATAGAGCCCTAAACACCGATTTGTTGATGGTGACGTGAACCAAGTGTTTACATTCATATAGCCCGTGGAGCTGCTCGATCAGCTATCGGCTCTGTGTGTTTGTTGTTTACAGTATCTCTGTATGGAGCCCTTAGACCAATTTGTTTTGGGTTTCGTGAACCAAGTGTTTACATTCATAACCCGTAGAGCGCTACTCAAACAGCCCTCTGTTATAGAGCGCTAAGACCAATTTGTTTTGGGTGACGTGATCCAAATGTTCACATTCATAGCCCATGCAGCATGTTTTGCGTACAGCTGCTAGTTCAGTCCGGTTGTTTGTCCTCTACGAGAGAAGCTCCTGCATGTAGTACTAAAAATTCCATGAAGGTGACGAGAACCAAGTGTTTGTATTCATAGCGCATAGAGCTCGCTCGGTGGAGCTGGAGGTCTGCACGAGCAACCTCCATGGAGGTCAGCTCTGTGGAGCTCCTCCATGGAGGTTGCTCGTGCAACCCCTTCTCTACGAGGGGCGTGCAATTAGTAATGGTCCTGACCCATTTCCCATAGCAGGAGATTAATGAAACTTGGCACAGTTATTAGTCTTTCTCTTCATAGGAATCACCCAGAGTTATGCATTTCTCCCATCGTTTGATGCAGCTCTGGACACCGATTTTGTAGGACACCCCAGGTTGGTCCTCCAACTGATGCCTCATCAATGGCACAAGAGGGACGACCAGGTCTGGGAGCTGTTTCCACAGACTTCCAACCACGTTTGAATTCAGGATGCCAGCGTTTTACAAGGTCATATGATGGGGCATCATCACCATAAGTTTCATTTATTTCATCAAAAGTCTTCTTTGGTGTGCGTCCTTTCAAATACAAAAACCGGATCACTGCGCGACACTCAACTGGTTCCATTTCACACCTGGTTCATTTCGCACCTGACTAAGTTCAAACACCAGTAAATCAGAAACCACAATTAGTTCAGAGCTGTCTTTTGCAACATAACCCATAGAGATATGAATTATTACACAGACAAAATTTCATTTAGATCAGACAACTGGAAGTGGGTCAGGACCATTACTTATTGCACGCCCCTCGTATGTGCACCCAGTCTGACTTATGATGGGTCTGAATCAAATATTGAATCATAGGTTTCTGATGTTCTATCAATAATTTGGAAGAACTCTAGTAACTGTTGAATGATTAATTTGAAAGGAACTTTGGTATTAGATACACGATAGATGTGTTGTACATGTAGCATGACATCGATGATCAATTGAAGACGCATTTATAACACAATTCCTCTGTTATTGACTTGTCGGAGGCCAAAACACACAATGACATTTTGTAAGACATGTAATTTGATTACAGGATCAAAAGTGTCTCTTGTCAGAGACGACAATATTTATCTAGAAATTCAATTCTCTACTACAATCAATATCGATTCTTCAAACACAATATTGCAGCGCTAATGTTGTATGAAGAAGCAAAGCTTGCTGTTAAATGTACAACTCCCTACATATTGCACAGGGTTATGGCTTATAGTATATACATGAAAGCAATTGTTATGAAGTTGATAAATACAGCTGATACTTACGGGCACAAGATGGAAGTATGGCCAAAGGGTTGTTTTCTGTTTGATGATTCCATTTGTATTCCGATTCCGCCCCACAGGTATACAGCGGATGGGGTGTTTCCGAAAATTCCAGCCCAGGAGTGCAGTCGATTTGACAGTAGTTCCTGTCTTCTGTGGCATTCCAATAGCAGTCCATTATGACACCGTACGACCGTTTCAACTCCATGCAAGCTACAATGAACAAGAAGATTCTGTCAAACTGCCCACATATGACATAAAATGTTTAGACACCACATATTTATGTGTGAATAAAGAGAAATAGTATAAGTTTATAAAACATATCAAAGTCTTAGCATTTTATTACAGTATTATAATACAAAAAAATCAATTTGAGTTAGCATAAAGATCAACAGTACACCAGCTAGAAACCTTGGCCGAAGATAGACGAAGATGGAAAACTTAATATGTTGATGGCATTGCTGTCCCTACGGCCGGTGAGTCTATGGGACGGGGAGGTTAGGTTTTGTAGCTACCGGTAGAATTGACATTTGTACGTATACAGGAAAAGCTCTGATTACCATCTCTCCCATGTCTATAGAGTTGCTAATTCTGCCTTGTTGCAATCGCTACTATTCATTTATAACTATATAATAATACATTTTCATACATGGGCAATCTTTCAAACTGCAGCTTCCACTCTCTGTGTTACGCCCAGTGCAGTTCTTGCCGTCCTCTTCGGGAGGTGGGTTGTTGCATTGTCTCCATCGCTGGTGCGTGCCGTTCCCACATGTAGCACTGCAAGGTGTCCAGTCTGTCCACTCTCCCCATTCACCATTGACTGTATGAATTATGGGCATGAATTCGGTAAGGCATAATGGTTCATCAAAATTCTAAGTACTTTGGATTATCGGAGTAAACAAACCAAAACCAACGAAATCTCGAGAACAACAGCATCTAAGTAAAAAAAGGATTAAACAGATTTAAATTACTTCGGTACCGGTGGGATTAGGCGGATTTGACGCCACAGGCTTCCTGTCTGGCCTTAGTCTATCTCATATGCAATGTGTAGCATGCATGATTTCGTTTTTTTTAGGTTTAAAATTGAAAATCTTAGTTATTTTATGATAATGAAGTTGAGAATCTTCCAGAATTACACAGCTGTGTCAACTTTATTTAAATATATAGCTGCAACACTTGAAAGTAAAGATCCATATCCCACCGATTTTAACTTCACATAGCCTTCCTCTAAATCCATCGGGACAAATGCATGTGTAGTTTGCAGCTCCGTCCACGCATTCGCCGCCGTTCTTACAGGAACCTTCGTGACAGTCATTGATGTTCACTTCACAATGGGTACCGGTGTACCCAACCTCACAGACACAACTGTATGACCCAAAGTTATCCTGGCAGCCATTTGCATGTTCTCCGCAGGGGTTTGAGTCACAGTCGTTGTAGTCTAATAGGAGAAATAGTTAATTGTTAACACCATGCTAACTGTTAAATCATTGTTTAAATCTTTATTCGTCAAATCAACATTGCAGAGCTAACCATGACTAGAAGTACCTCTGAATACCGAATGTTATTTTCTTACAGAAATGAGTAAAATCACATTGTATGATAACTCCACAGCAGGTGAGCCATGAACAGTACATAAACAAACAAAAAAAACACTTAAACATGTCAATGTTTTGTTATAAAGACAGATGGTATTGTGTAGGAAGGAATTTTACAGTCTAGAGGTCCTTGCGTTTGGGACAGAGATGCTTCCTGAATTTCGCAGTGACCTCACAGTGACCTCTTACCTGACCGGAGGGAACATATCATGCCATGTTAATGTGATAAGCACGTTGGTGTAAAACAAACAAACGAATTAACTAACAAGGAAAGAGGCATTTACCGTCGCATATTGATGGCACTCTCTGTCGTTCACGGCTCCCTACGCTTCTTAGTATATCTGCCCACGTGAAAACTGCATCTGTGTCGTTATAGGAGCAGCTGTGTGACATTTGGAGAAGCGTTGACTCCGGCAGAGCTCCATTCCACACACTTAAAGCGCTGATGTCACCAACAAAAGAGCCTTTGGAAAAAGGTTTTACGTCAAACATGATTTAGAGTAAAGAAAGCCAAACAAGTAGCTGACATATAGAACAATGATGAAAATAGAGACCTTGTTCTTCACGTGCCTGGTCAATGAAAATGAATAACGATACTTTTGGTATGCGGGTCATGGAGAAAAGCAGATCAAGGTCAAGGTTTGGCTGCGTTGATTTGCAAAATAATTTCCATAATAGTAATCTAATACATAGATTTTAATGATATGTGAATGGTGGAACATTTACAAATAGTAATCAAAGGAGTTCATGTTATTTGGTATTTTATGGAAGTATAAGGTAGCAGTGTCAACTGTTTTGTAACAATTATTCATAAAAAATATCGATAATATGACCATATTGTCCTTTAGAAAATTACCGTTCATGTTAAATCTCTTCAAGTAAAACTTAGAATGTAAATTTACGTATTTACTTTACCTCCGCCGGCGTCACCTAGGACGATGTCAGTATTTACTGGGAACACTGTGTGTGCGTTACTCGGCAATCGTCGAGACCAGGATTCGGCTCCATCGACGTACACTTTGCAGTCATTTTCCAGATGACGCAGGGTGACAGCAAGGTTGTGCCACTTACCATCGTCTAGGGATATCCCAGTCCTCAACACTGTGCTGTTTTGTAAGCAACAACAACAGAAAGGTTTTAATGATCTTATTGACGTATAACATTAAATACAGACTTAAATAACGTATTCATTTTCTTTCAGTAACAGAATGCCATCTCACGTTGTAAATACTTGGTACTCAAACAAATGAGAAGGTGTATAAGAAACTTCGTAAGAAAACTAAAAACTAAACTTTTGTTGCAGTTCTCAATAATGCCTCATATTTCGCTTCTTGTATTTTGTTCTGGGCCTGTCACAGATAAAGACTGACGGGTAATTATTTTATGAAAAATTTAAAAAATACCGACAGCTACATAGAACATTTTAGGAATAAGCCATCGACATTGTGCGATGTACATGTTTTCATGATATTTACCTTGTCAAAGCCACTTCTAAGCTTCCTGGGTTTCCAACAGCAAACAGCGTGTCCGATTCTCTCTTCAGGTGAAAAATTGACCCATGTGGCGAGTCCACGTGAGGGCGGATCCAAAAGGACAAAGTGATTCCTCGGAGGTCAGAATGTGTTTTTGTTAGTTGAACACGACTGGACGCGTTCAAGACCAGGTCGATGCCTGTTAAAACGAACGGGAAATTGATATTATTGTTCATCAGTAATTGTGTTTCAATTGTGCAGTAAACCAGCCAGTGGGGCTAGCGCTCACTACTGAAACGTATCATAGATCTTTTTCATATACATATTTACCTACACACTCGTTCATCGCCTTAGCGCCAAAGGTTGTCGTTGTTTTTCCATGAGGACATCTTTGGCACTGCCTCTGGCCTGTCGTAGGCTGATAGTGACCCATTTCACATTGTGCGCAAGGCTCCATTCCAGTGTCAGAGTACCATCCGGCTTGACAGTTATCTACAAAAAAGGATGGTCAAATTTAGTACATTATTTGTTTCGTCTAGAAGGTTATTATATTTTGGTGTTTGTTTTTATATTAGTTGTTTGTAGACAGTATCAGGAGCTATAAATGATATTTTATGACTGGCGTTTTGTAAGGAAAGGAAATGGTTTTTGCCAATCTCGAATATGCCCTATCTGGTAATTTTATGATGCAGCAGTAGAATTAGGTAAATTGTTGATGTGCCAGTAGCAGAAATGCTTCGGTGCTTGTCTAGTATTCAATGATTGTGGGTTCCCTATTAGCTTTTCTTGACTTGGTGAGGCCGAATTTAGTTCATGGTTTTGCAGACCTTTACCGAATTTCCATTTATACTGATAAGGAAAGTTCGACCTCAAACATGCGACGTAAAACTGTGAAAGAGAGGAACGCCTAAAATGCTATGATATATATTAACAGCACGGGACATCATTCTTGTCGCTCTTGATGAATTTCAGTAGCCACTAGCCACAAACAATTGTCGCCATGCATAGATCACGTTAGATAAATGTATATCTGTATATATTTCCAACGCTATGCTGTGCAAAACTACCAACCCAAACAGAGATCCACTGCTTGGCTTCCATTTTTGACAGTCCATGTTTCTGGTGGGCAGGGCTTGCATGCTAGTTGACCATATTCATCCTGGAACTGTCCAACTTCACATTTCTCACACGTGCCTTTGTCTGTGTCCAGGTAAGTTCCCTTGGGACAGCCCTCTGGAATAGTTCCAAGTTGGCAAATTTCTTATACGGCATATAGAATGCCTACACGTGCACGTTGATCTTTTTATTATACCATACGATATTAGGTGCAGGCAAGCTACTATCGCAACCTTAGCAATGTAAGGCCATGTACATGTAGCCTCCATAGCAGGCTCTCTGAGGCATTTTTTTGGCTCATAATACACTTTTGCTGGCAATTTCTTTTTGTGCTGGGTCGCTGATTGCTGGTCTTCGCTGACTACCGGCCTCATAAGACCAGCAATCAGCGACCAGGTACAAAAAGAAATGGCCAGCAAAAGTGTATTATAAGCCAATAAAAGGCCTCAGAGCGCCTGCTATGGAGGCTAATGTACATGCACATTTGATTATAAGGATGACATCCTCTGTGAACCTAAAATTGATGTGCGAATAAAAATGAGTTGCATTTGATATGGAATAGATCAGGAAGGTTGATCAATAAAATAGCAATTTTTTGAAAATTGTATACTGAACAATACTTGGAATTGACTGTTGTAATTTATGACGTTAGTATACGTTTTCCAATATCATTTTTTTTTCAATCTAAGGTCAATTGTGCGGATGCTTTATACTATTTACAGAATGGTTCAAAACGTTTTCTTTCGTTGGGAAGGCTAGACCCTAAATTGATGCGCGCGCGGATGCCATCCATGTACATTGAAATAGTATTAACTTGGCCTAAAGCTCATAACAATAAACGTTGAAAAAGAAATTGTCAAAATGACCGGGAACTAAGTATGCATTACATAGAATAGTATTTAATTGACCAGCAAAACTTACGGCACGTGTAGTCGACATAGTTCGGCTGGTATCCCGTTTCACACACAAGATTGGTCCAATTCGACGTGGCGAAAGATTCAGGCTCCACTTCAAGGTCAATGGTTGTGACGTTATTCAAAGAGAATTTGCCTCCCTTAACCCCTTCGTCAATCTTATAAGCCATTGAGAAAAGGGTATCTTCTACATCAAGGTAACTAGTGTGGTCGTCTGTTTGTGCGTTAACTTTGACAGTTAAGTCAAAAGTGACGCGCAGCTGGAACGATGGCTGAAGGGAACGCGTTGTCACGTTACCGCAGATAACCTGCACGTTTTCAGCCGCGCACTCTACAAATAGTCGACATATGTCACTGTAGTCGGAGCTGTTGAGAATCGCGATAAAGTTTGCTTGAATCTGTGCTTGAGTCTCCGGGTCCCTGCAGTCTCCTGAGTAGTAGTACAGCTCTGATGGTAGGTTCATGCTGTCTGGATCTCGGGGCACTACGAAAAAAGAAAATAAACAAGAAAGGCCAACAGTTGCGTGAGTGCAAATACAGCATATTTCAGCCATCTTCCTTTTCATGCAGCAATAGACTGTTCCAAAATCGCCCATATGAAACATTTTAGGTAATTTGCTTTCAATACCAGGGCACAGGGGTCCAACATATACAGTTTGGGTCTAAAAATGACCAAAAAAGCCTCAATAAAAGCATTTTAGGGGGAGATATGAAAAAAAAAACGCTTGGGGATATCGGTCCACTCTACTCCTGTGTTACATTTCAAGTCGGTCCAGGAACGACTGAGATAGCGCGCTTTGAAGATTTGACAGGAGAAGAAGAAAGAAAGAAAGAAAGAAGACACATGTCATGTATCAAATATAATAAATGGTGCGCTGCCAGAAGAAAAGTAACATCTTTGTTGGACCGTACAGGTCTTACTAGAACCAAATACTTTTTCCTTAGCTGCTATTGTCAGTTACTGACATTGCTCGCTTCGTGTACAGCACTACTTACATGCACAGTTGGGAACGTCGTCGTCAGGATTCCATGTTCCAGACAGTGTCTCACACACGTATCTTGGTGGAGCGTCAATAGGAACGTCCCAGTTCTCATTGCACTGGATAATGCAGAACGTTCCCTCCGCCCACCCGTCACAAGCCAGGGCACCATTGTCAGGCGGCCGAAGTGTAGGACATGGTACAACTGTGTAAACAAGTGAGTAAAGTGCAAGTAAGTAAAGTAACAAAGTCGGGAATCACATACACGCTATTACCACACCAGGACTATCATAGGGGATAAAAACATAGCATAGATAGTGTATCGTTTCTATATCTTTTTAGACACATATTAAGTATCATCGTAAAGAGTTTTTTGTAACAGTTGTGTTGTGGGAATTTTTCTTCCACCGCTTTCTTTGTCATTACTTACGTATTTGGTATCTGCAATGCGTCAGATATGACTTATACCAATGTCAGTGTAGGTGCTGAAACGGTGACAAATGACTTAAACATTTTTCTTTGGTATTTGACTTTTACATACGTTAGTCCCAATATTTTTTGTTATAGAGCCGTATCAAATTAACTCACGTGCACAGTGCATATTACAGTAGAAGCCGCTTAGTTGCACACCCCATTAACCAGTGCATTTCGTGCAATTTTACGAATGGTGCAACAAAGCGAAGTGGTCGCTCCACTACGGGATTTTGGCATTTCATTGCAATTAACAAAAAGTTGCGATTTTCTGTTGTGCAATCAATTGGCTTCTACTGTATATAGGCACCAATAGGCACCAATTGAATCGTGTGGCGATTTGTATACGGTTCCATATTACATTGTAGTTGTAATAAAAAAAGTGTACATTACTTTTGCAGAAAGGCTGCGTTCCGTCGCCACCCCAGTCCCAGTAGCCTACGGGTTCACTGCTGGTGTAGTCTCTCTCACAGGAAAATGACGTGGGGCCGACCACGGGGTAGCCTATCTGGCACCCAAAGCTGCACGTGGAGCCGTACACGTACCCACTAGGGCAAGAAAGCTCTGCCTTTATCGTGTATCTGATTGGAGGGCATGTGATAACTGAAACAAAATACAGAATGTCTTCAGTAATTCGTTATATATCAGATGAATCAAAGACATCAGGAATTAAAGTCTTAGAATAGAAGATTAACGCCTTTTTAAAACATTTACCTTGTACGTCTATTTTGAAGGAACACAATGCTTCGTTTGTAGAGGCATCTGTTGCAGTGTACTTGATAAGATGCTGTCCGCGAGTGAATGTGGATCCAGGTGGACTACCTTCAGTTAGCTGAACATGCGCGGGTACATTTAAATTGATGTTGATTTTGTCTATGGCGGTTGGTTCCTCCCAGGTAACGTGTGTTGTCTCTCTGTTTCTGTCAGCAAATGCTACAATATCTGTTGGGCAGCTGACGAAGATCGGTGGTAGAATGTCTACGGAAAACACGACGAATATAAGTTACAGATATCCATGCCATAATTCATACATGCTTGTATATCTATAAGAGAAATTTGAAATGGCGCGTTCCTCTAGAGAAGATCAGTGAAAGATTCGATATTTGATTTAATTTTACCACAAATAGGTTATTTCGTATCTTGTTAACAACAAAGGTTAATGAGGGCAAAAAAAAAATACCTCAGCTCAATACATTACGGCAAAAAGTAGTTACTCAAGAAACTGGATATGGTTTTGGAAACGGTCATCTGTTTCATCTGCTATCCCGCAGGTTTCGTCAGTGACATTGAGATCTAGTTGGAGAGGGTCTATATATCCTAGCTGTGAATTTGAATATAAAAGATTTGTTGAAGAACGGGTTTATCCTAACTATGAATCAATTTTCAAAAATTCATTTTATGAATTCATAGTTAGAATAAACCTGTTCTTTAACTAAATAGTTTACATTTCAATTCACAGCTAGGATATATAGACCCTCTCAAACTAGATCTCTTCAGTGTCACTGACGAAAACTGCGGGATAGCAGTTGAAACGTTTGACCGTTTCCAAAAGCATATCCAGTTGCTTGAGTAACTACTTTTTGGCATATCTTATTACCTGGATGAATAACCTACATCGACATAGCTCAATACATTACACTGAATTCGTAAAAAAAGCAGTAAAAATTACCTTTGCATGTAGTTAACTCGACATCCCAGTTACTATTAGCCTGACACATCGCGGATATTCTGTCCTGGTCCTCCGGGAAGTATCCTGCCTCACACTCCACACGGCAGACGCTGCGGTACTTGTTTCCATCTGTGCAAGCTACTGTACCATGTTGAGGGGCCAGAATAGCAGTGCAAACGGTCTCTGGCCGAATGACAAATTAAAAAAAGTTTCAGTATCATTTTCGCGGCCAGTCATATTGGGTCTTACTGTTACAGTATTGCACTTATTTAAATGCATAGATGTGTCAACCACTAAACTAATTTTTCTCATTGGACTGCTGTAGTTATGCCATCCTTAAAGTTAGGCCACAGCAAGTAAATTTTATGGATGACATCCGCGCGCTCAATAATTTTCGCCTGATTTCAGAAAAAAAAACAAGAATTTTTTTTTTCTTCTTCAGGGAAGGCCGGATAGACGAAAATGGGTAAAGATTGTGTTGTAACCCAATTATTGACTGTAGAATTAACACTAGAGACTTTATAGCATTGACTGTAGTTGCAGAAGTGAAACTTGATAGGTAGTTGTAAGAGTGGCACAACTATGGAAGCCATGAGTGTAGTTGCCAACATGGTTAATGATACCAGTCTACCACACAAGGGTCACTTTAACTACACTGGTGCACTTCTTAAATACAGGAATGAATGCCTTGTTGGCTGTGATGCCATATTTTGTCACTTCAAGTCTTGTTACAACGTCTATTTTGAAAATTTGCCATCTTGATTTTTTTACCCATCTTGTTTTTTTTCGCCCTATCTCATTATTTTTGCAATCTGCAGAGGATGTCATCCATAAAATTTACTTGCTGTGGCCTTATGGCAAAAACACACAAATGACAAATGCAGGTAAGAAGATATTCTAGCAGACTAAAAAAAGCAGAATAAGAAAAAAACATTAAGGTCACAAGAAAGTAATTAATTTTCGTCTGATTTCAGAAAAAAGTCTCTCTTCGGAGATGGTCAATATGACAAGAAAGTACCAAAATGGGAAATATGCTGTGTTGTATTTTCGTGATTGTACTTGTAAAAGTGACAGTAGCGAGGTAGCCAAGACTGTTGTTGTAAAAGTGAAACAAGTTGGATTGTTGCAGAAATAGCACCATTTGGGAAGTCATGAGCGTAGTTGCCAACTTGGCATGTGATACCAGTCTACCACATTAGTGTCACTTTTACTACACTTAGTTCACTTCTTGAAGACCAAACGGGTTTCAATAGGTTTCCCATCATGTTTTGCTTCGTTATATATTCTTTCTGTCATCATTAAACACATAAAGAACATTTGTAGATGTTGAAGTGGGTATAATTCCTGCTCGGTATCCTAATTTATGCAAAAAAAAATAAAACAGGTGTGAGACATTGCTGAACTGCATATTGTTTTTACCTGAATCATATCTTACCTACACACTGGACGTCATTAGTTGGTACCCACACGCCGGTTCCACCGACATTCTCACAAGTACGCGTGTCTCCCCCTGACATCTCGTACCCTGGCAGACAGGTGTACCGGCAAACAGTTCCCCACACAGGAGGTCCCGCTACGTTTGGGGTACAGCTAATACTGGCGATGTTGGCTGGGAAGATGGTCTGCATGATGCAACTTACTCCTTCAAAACATGAATTAGTACCTGATATAAGCACATTTATTTTACAGTTGCTGGCCTGCTACGCCAAAGCTTTGCACATCTAACTATACGCGATGTTTAAAACCTATCTGAAGAAGCTCCTACAGTACTAAGTGGTAACAAGTTCTACTCTACGATAAATTTTGATTAAACAAAGTTTTGAAGAACCCAATCCTAGGTTGATAAATACTACAAGGAAAATGTCAATAATTCAATGGTATATTGTGTTTACGTCTGCTTTTCGACACAATCGGAACAACTATGGCAATAAAAACTATTGCCATGGCGACGGTTTTATTGTTTATAAGTATTAACGGTTGTTGTTTTAGGTGTGTTGTCGTTGTGTGCCATCCTTTCGCCTATCTTTATGAAGATTGTTTTACGTGATGGATGTTTGAAGGGCATTGCTGTTAACAAGAAAGGCGATCTCTTGTGACGAGTGACCATTATAAATGTTTCTCATTGATCATACAAATGAGGTCCTAATTTTCATAAAAGATATCAGTTCATCATCTCCTCTACCTAAATAACAATGTGTTCAAAGTATGAAAGTCTAAGCAAAGAAAGCTATTGTAGCATGTTCTCATAGAATATGTAAATGAGACCCTAATTTGCATGACTTACGTCTGCATATTCAACTTAACGTACATGTTGCTGCCAAATGTCGCAAGAATGGAATTTTCGTCATCTAACATTAAATACAAAATTTCTCATTGATTATGTAAATTATGCAACATTTTGCAAAATTGATGTCAGTTGATATTTCTCCCTTTTCTAGTTACATATGTCATGTTTAATAGTTTAAGTTGACTAGTATAATGACATTAGCATTATGTGGTTTAATAGGCTGTGCTCATTAATCATGTAAATTAGCCCTTGGTTTGCATTAATAGTCCTTATTTATGAAAGGCATCTCCGAAAGACATAAAAAATCACGATGATCCGTCAACCCCTTCCCGTCAATCTGTTCTCTGATGCTTATTACGTCGGAATCTTCCGATGCGTTCTACAGTATGTCGGGATTTTCCGACGTGTTTCAGGATATATCGGGATTTTCCGACGCGTTTCCGAGCACGTCGGGATTTATCCGACGCGTTTTACAGTACTTCCCATCTGTAATTAAAACGGACACAAAATGAGATCTAGAGTTTGTGAGATGGAGGTCACGTATCCATGTAACTTACCGTCAATTGTAAACGGCACGTTGCATGGTTCACCAGTATTTCCCGAGCTGTCAGTAACAGTGAAGGTTACTGCGTAGGATCCTACGGGCAGCTCCATTCCACTCAAAGTCGGTGATTCTCTTAGCCTGTATGCGCACAGACAAAAAAGCAAACAGTTTTGTACTTGGTATAATTAAAGATGCAATTGACGATAAGCTGTACCCAATGTACTTCATATCAATGCTAACTAAACGCCGATATGTTAAATGTACGCATTAGATAATGTTGCAAGTATCATCATACCAGTGAAAAACTGTAGTAAATAAATGTATAGACGCTCATTGGATGCCATACTTCTGCCTGAGAGTTCTTCTTTTTTCCTTTGTTACCTTTAGATATCATTCAAGTGATATAAAATCCTCAGTATCTTATCGTTAGCTCTGAATGTGAGCATCGTTTTGGCACGATGAGCGCAGTGGGAGAATGCATCGTACGAACCATCTACGTATACCTGAATAGTGACTAAATACCTTCATGAGATTTTATGGAGGCTATATTTTTACTGTGTCTCTATGTGTCTGTTTGTGAACAAGATAACTCAAGAACGACTGATTGGATTGGTTTCATACTTGTTGTGTTGGTGGGGTGTGATAAAAGCTGAAATTGATTAGATTTTAGGCATCCTGGCGGCTTCCCTTGTTTTTAAAGTTGTCTGGCCACATTTTGACCTATGGAGGTGTAATTTTGTGCTAGGGAGGACAGAAGATGATGTATTTGTTTTTAATATCCGCCCAAAACTTGTGACCTTTGCTTTTTGACCCAAAGCAAACCTGACAAACTAGACCCTGCAGTGGCGTTATGTTAAGGTTTAAAATATAGGTATTTGTTCTAAGGTATTTTTTTTTGCATGGCTAAACCATGCATTACATTGTATTGTGAAGTCTGTGTAGTAGTCTCTCCTGCAAATGAATAAAACTGCAAGCAAGATAAGTACAAGTTTTATGGATCACTTAGGGAACTCTGAGGGGCAGAGATTGTGCAAGCCTGAAGTCCAGCTTTTTTTGCTTATTCGCTCCCGAAGGGAGCTACCCGCGGACTAAAGCAAACCAGGCTGGACTCCAAGGTGCGGATTTCATATGTAAAAATGTTGGACAGACAGACAGCAGCAGTGAGAAGGTGTTGCTCTTAGATACATACTGGCAATTTCCAGGGGAGTCACGGTCATCTGCATAAGTAGGCCGTGGTATATCTACGCGCACGGTGATATGTCCTTGTGGAATCATCTTGGTCGGAACATACGGACAAGATGTAAATCGTGGTGGAGTTTTATCTGTGTAAAAACACAATTGTTAAATTGTCTTTGGACTATAAAGAATATTGGTATTGTACCTCGTGGATTTTAACGCTATTTCTGATAATATAGCCTATGATAATACCGACAATAGATCCTTTAGGTTTTCCGATGATGAAAAGCGCAATACCACAAAGATATCAACATTTTGAATAAAATTCATGTAGGAAAGTACCAAAGCACGAACAATGCCAAACTGTGTAGCATTACCATGCAGGATCCGCAATACTTTCGACAAAACACATCAATTTCAAAAAAGCATCATGTACTTGTACATCGATGATATACCATATATGTAAGAAAAGTACATGTACCCTGCATGTTTTTTTAAAAGCGTGGTAATAGAATCGTGCGTTATATTTGACGGGATTTGTGTTTTTTCTACACTGCCACGGCTTACCGCACAATAGCTTGTGGGTGCCACATTTGTGCATAGCAACGCGGATTAAACCTTAGCAACGTCATCACCGTGTTAACTCCCAACTATATTATTATTGTAATTAACACATTCTAGCAGGAAATTACGGAAATGCACATACTTATTGCTGACATGGAGTATGTCTAACTACGTAAGGAATAAATTAGAATTACGGTGGCCGTGGCTTTTCAACCTGATTGTAATAATGCTAAATACACGTATTTCCTCAGAAGATTCTTTATCCGTAAATACACACCTGGAGGAGGTTCAGCTGCACCCAAAATCGTAGACACGAGCTTGAAAATGGTCCCAATGGCTTCGAAGAACTTTGACACAATGTTCACATTGTCAGAAAATTGTTGCATGGCACCCAACAGAGTTGATTTCGTCGGTTTCGTCGTTTCAACTTCATCTATTGTCAACATAAAGAATAAGATTTAATGCTGAGTACAACGTTTGATAAGTCAGCATATCAACCGCCTCTTTACGTGATTTGTTACAGGTTATTTACATGTATTTGTTATGTATCTTAATAGTAATAATGTATTTGATATTTTATTGATATAATGAATATTTGCAGTCAAGAGTCTGCTTACACAATATTACAGGTTATCATAATATTCTAAAAAAAACTCAAGTTTATTGGCATTAAAACAACACGTTAAACTACTGAGAGCATTTCTATTTATCAAATGAATGGAACAAAATACTGGATCATAAAAGTCTTACGTATTAGACGGATTAAGCCCAAGTTGGAAAGAGCAGTGTACGTGTGCAAAGTAAATTATGTCTGCCTCAAGCTAAGGGCACAACCCGGCGTACGTGCAAATACGTGCTGTCTACGTGCCAAAACGTGGGCAATATTTTGGAATCCGTACCGCCTCCGTACGAAATCATAGGGAATCCGAAAGATTTTGGAGCACGCAGACACGCCGTAGACGTTACGTGCAGGCTTTGTGTGCCTTTGGGCTGCGGATTCACACTCTGTCCCCAGCGGCGTACGTCCCAGTACGGACGACGTGCCTGCCCTGTACAGCCTTAACGTTTTCAGAAATACGTGGCGGACGTGGCCTTCCAAAAAAACGTACGGACAAATTGCACGTATGGCGGGTTGTGCACTCTCACTGCGTCAAGCTTGCGTAACTGAGTTCGAAAGATACCCAATTTTTAAAGGAAATTCAGAAATAAAGATCCAATTTTCTTACTTTTTTTGTGTAATTTGTCGTCTTCTATGTCATACTTTTTACGTATTACGCAAAAGCTAAATTATTTAAAAAAATTAGAGAAAATGATAAAACAGTAAACGAACCTCGCAGTGACATAAGCTTAACGCAGGTGCGGTTAGAGTACAACTTAAACTGAAGTGAAAAACGTGAATGTGATGACCTACTTTGCTACGACTTCTTCCTTATAGAGAAATGACCTATGATGTTGCAAAAGGATCCTACTGACAATGTAGTAACACGACCTGTAACCCACACCATACCTCGGCCGATAGCGTGGTGAATGTTGCTAATGCTGTCATCACACCGAAGCTTGTCATCGACTCTGTGGCGTTCATCAGTCGACAATATGCAAAAGTGCGGAAGGCGCCGAGCCTTAGAGAGTTGGTCTAAAAATGCATAGAAATTAAACGGTTGTTTTTAAAATTGAAACGTGCTACATAACCACGACCAGATGTACCATGATGATCTGATAATAAAAATACGTAGTTAATCTATAACCTATGGTTACAACTAGTTACCTAAAATAAAACGTGTATATTGTGACTTCATGAGATGCCAGGAATTGTTTCAACCCGGTTT
The DNA here is from genome assembly GCF_000003815.2 of Branchiostoma floridae. Taxonomy (NCBI): domain Eukaryota; kingdom Metazoa; phylum Chordata; class Leptocardii; order Amphioxiformes; family Branchiostomatidae; genus Branchiostoma; species Branchiostoma floridae. Next base: position 90,493 of record NW_023365733.1, read on the forward strand.
TTCCGAGTAGAGACCATTTGTACAACATTTCCCACGACCTCGCTGTGACCGCGCGGCGACGCAAAATGGACAAAAGCGCTAAGGGATCGCCAAGGTCGCTCCGTGAGCACTTAGAGATTACTATAATCGCCATTACCTGGCCGAATGTCTTGAATATGATTTAAACAATCTCCGCGCGAATGCTAAGGATAGCGATGTGTCAATAACTGCTCAGGCCCCCTTTCCACTTGACGGCGCTCTCACCGCGCTCTCGCTGCGATGGAAAATTGGCCAGAGCGCGGTGAGAGCGCCGCGACGCCAGAAAATCTGCTCTAGTGAATCTCTCCGGTGACCGCAGCGCGCTCTCACCGCGACGAAAAACTCAAATGTCAGCATCTTTTTATGAGCTAGCAAGGGTTCCAATGCTAACTCAACGAATTTCAGAGATTAAGAACGAATGTTTTGAGGCAAAGTGTATTTTGGTATCTTTGAAATCATCCTTTTACGTCTTACATAACATTCAAAGTATAAAATCGAGGCTGTGAACAAATCCAATTTTGGTCACTGTACAGTCACTCAGACTGAAATATACACGTTTGTCTTGCTGCTTTTTTCTTAAATTTGACATGTAGCTTGTTCACCATAAATTTCTTTATCATACCACGTTTTAAGTGTAAATCATACACCACTGAAACTTGAAAATAGGACTTCAATAATCTGAATGTACAGATGAAGAACAAGAAAACCTAATGTCATCATGTTGAAATTCAAAAAGAGGTTGAAAAATGATAAACATTTGTTTCTTTAAACCATGGTTATTCCATCTCAGTTTTTTATTGTACATTTTGGACATTTCTGCAGGTTCTGTCTGTGTCAAATATACTTCTTCACAAACAGAAGTTGAGAGCGCAGAGAGAGAGCCGTCCTAGCTATGACAGTTCAGGACATCACAATGTATTCAAAATGTATCGGAGTTCCCTCTCATCAAGGAGGTTGAAAAAAGGGATCTCATTGCTCTCACGGATAAGCAAATAAAGTGAAAGAGAATTTATTGATCAATGGAATCTGTTCATGATGTTTTATAGCATCTGTGGCACCAGGAAGTAGTGGGTGGCCATGTCCATCTAGTCTAGTATGTTCCTGCTCAAAGTTTTCTGCATGTGAAAGTCCAGTCTGCACCCAGCCACAGACAGAGAAGGATCTGATAATGGGATAAACTGAGTTTTAAATTTGACTTGTAAGCTTTCAACGAATGGACTGACCGACAAGCCTGGGGCTCCACTTTACCGACCGTTATATAGAACATCTTATTGACCTCAAGGGTCACGCTGAACAGCTTTTCATCGTTCAGCCAAACGGACTAAAATTTACATGGTAAAATATCTTGTTCGACTTGACTTACGTTGCAGAAAGATAACGTCGACAGGGTACAGTCCGATGGCAATGTCGTAGGTAGAACTTGCTGGCTCCAACCCGGGTTCAAAAGGTAGGTTACCAGTACCATTGGTGAAAACGGCAAAAGCTGTTATCTTCGCATCCTGGTAATTTTCGCTTCCCTGAAACAGATAAACAAAAACAGCCTGATATGTGGTGCTGACCAAAGCTGTCAAGTTGAACATTGAAAGAAAACTTTTGTAGCTTAAAATAAATATTATGTGTCACTATGTTTCCATCACTGCGAGCAAATATTTCATGTTGCAAGGCAAGAAAAGAGACGTTATACATCTTGAAAATTCTAAGTATTCTGATTTCTGTTGTGATTGACAACGCCACAATGACGTCAGCAACAACTTCACAATGCCATCATCAAAATGTAGTTTGTAGCTTTCAGCTAAGGTCTATCATTTTGTGTTTACCAAGTCCAACCCTCTCCATCTCTATGACTTTTCGTAGAAATGAATTTATTTCTAAGGGTAGATCTTAAAATCATTAAGAAAGACGCTTACAGCGTTATTATATTTCAGCTATACCATAGGTATGGTGAAATATATTGTATTCGTAATGTTTCTTTCTCCTGTCAAATCTTCAGAACACGGTATCTCCGTTGTTCTTCAACCGAACGACTTGAAATTTGGCACAAGGGTAGAGTGGGCCAATACCCTTGGACGTTTTTTTTCATTTTTCCCATATCTGTCTCTAAAATGATTTTATTAAGGTTTTTGGGTCATCTTAAGACCAAAACTGTATATTTGGGCCCCCTGTACCCTGGTATTATAACCGAATGAGCTGAAATTTGGTGTAGATAGGCATTAGATAGCTGGTAAAATGATCCAAGTAAAAGTTTTGACATAAACTACTTTAAAATGATTAATTTTGGCACTTGTCTGATGGGAAATTTGTTTTCTTTTGGCCTCCTGACGTGACCTTCCGTGACCCCGCACGGAGCCCACACCTGTGCGCGAAGAGGGCGAAGGCTAATTAATATTCATAAGCGGGGCCTCACGATTCCGTATATACTGCAGTGTTCCCGCCAGAATTTTTTACAGCGTCGGCACACGGGGCCCGGGGTCCACCGAAGAACGCCGAAGGCCCCGGCCCGGCAGGGTCCAGGGGCAGAGCCCCGTTGGGGGAAACTCTTGCACTTTGGGCTATTCAGAAGGCTTATTGTATCAGTTTTTAGGGGCATTTCTGTGATGCAATGGTATATTTTCCCTGTGCTGTTAGCTCCGTACGTTTTTAGAAGGTTCCGTTTATCACAGAACTGCTGTTGTTTCAGAAATCTCACGGACTTATGCTTACAAACACGTAAATTGCTAACTTGCAACCAGCGCTTTACTATATACAGTAAATTTCAGCACTTTTCTGAGGGAAAATTGGTTTTCTTTCGGCCTTTTGCCGTGACGTCACCCCGCAGAGCCCCGCACGTGCAAGTTAAATGAATTTAACGAGCCAGCCAATCAGCGAAAAGGAAGACGAAGTCTAATTAATATTCAATAGCGGGGCCTTCCAACCCCGTGTATATAGAAACACGTGCATATCTTGACAACTCAGCGGACGAATGTCACCTTACGCCCGGTTTTATATACATGTATATAATTATAAAATATTTTTTTTTGCGAGGATTTGGAGTTAACGACAAGGTCATTTGGACGGTAGCAGAAGGTACGCGTTCCTTGAACGTCAGAGTACATGTCTTTGTCGATGAATTTGCCAACATTCCGCGTAGCAATATCTATCATTTTCGGCAGATTTGACTTTGGCTGGGTAAGTTGAGACAATCGAGGAAATGTTACTTGGCGGAAATCGCGGAAAAATTGGCCAGTTTAGATTTGATAAGTAAGTTTAACAATGGCGAGAATGATTATTAACTTATCAATATTTATCGTTAGAATGTTTTGAACTGTAAATCTAAACAATTGTGTTACCTGTGCAATGTTTATATGAATAAACATACATTTTGCCAGCACGATGTTGCAGCAACGTGATAACTTTATGTCTGTATTATGCCACTTTTATTGTTGAAGGCGCGTAAGCAAATGAACAAGCATGACAAAAGAAATGTTATGATACTATTTATTCGGTAACATTCACTTTTATTCACGATTCTAATTTGCAATGCCTGCAAACTCCGATCGGAATCACCCGGACCTTGTACGATTTAAAATGCATTTAAAGTGAAATTGGAATTTATGACGAATCCGACACGTTAGTTCAAGGAGCTTTTATCAGATAAAAGCTCCTTGGTTAGTTCAGATTCTTTTCTCAGTAGTCACGCTTCCTATTTTCATAGTTTAAAAACTATCGACAAAGGAAGCGTTAAAGAATGTTTTTCTCCTGGTGCAAACTGTAAACACACGTCACCCACCACTCGTCTCCGATGTGACGAAGCCATTCGCGCCATTTTTATTGGATTTTAGACGGAATCGACAGTCGAGCCGTCCACCGCGGCCTTGGCATCGTTTCCTCGCGATCGGTGTCAGCCCTGACTGCACCGCTGCCCCTTGTCGTTGTCCCTCAACTTAGTTGTAGTAGAAGCAATAGTTTCCGCGTCGTCCACTTGTTGACAGGTCGACGCCTTAGCGAGATACTTGTGTATGTTATCCAGTCCCAAACATCGCAGTTTCTCGGTTTATTTTCGCTAAGTTTCGTGCCTCTTCTTGATTGACGTTATGTTACCGCCTTTGTTGGAGCCGATGCTGGCTGTGATTGGTCGCAAGTTAATTCGATTTTTCGCATAAAGTGGCACGCCCTGTCTAATCGGTATATCTAAAGACTGCAGCCAAGGCTGTTGTCATGGTAACGACACGTATAACAACATTTCCCACATGCGAATCGGGTTGGGCTCGTCTTGTAAAATTATCGTAGCGGATCCGCTGCAAGTATAAACTTCGACCCCTATATGTTGTTTTTGGTAAGTTTTTGTCGACACATCTTGGCTTCCGGGTATCGCTCCGAGGACGCAAACAGTGAAGCACCCCGGGCAGCTTGACCGATAATGTCATCGCTACGGGCTTTCGAAATTCATTAGGATATTGTGAGATTCTAGGTCCTACAATTTTCTTGCAAATCAGATATGTTAGACCAGATGGTACATTTTTACTTCCTGTATACTGTATAGGTGTTAGTAGTTCCCGGGGAAAATTTTGTTTGGAAATACGGCGTCGTTGAAAATAGTCTCTTAACTATACGTTTCAATGGGGGAGAGAAACTGGGGTGTGCCCCTAAATGTTCCATTTTCGAGCAGGGGTTATTTGAGACAGTTAAATGTTGCATGGGAAAAGCTATGGCTGAAATATGCTGTATTTGCTCCTAAGCAAATGTCGGCCTTTCTAGTTCTGTTTATAATTGTACATTTTATCATCAAGAAATTTGACGGTCAATTCTCCTGATTAAACCAAATTCAAATCGATAAGGTTTTTTCATTTTATAGATATTTTTATGTATCTGTGGATAGTTAATTTTGCAATAGCACAACTTTAATGACAGTTTTCTCCATTATAAAGACCCTGTACTTTGTTTTATTCTGTATGCAAAGTCCATTGTGTATCCTGTTGATGTTGTAACACACTGTAGATTGACAAGAAGTGACCCCAAAGGTCAGAGTTGCGGCAATAGAGGCCAACAACAGTTAATTATATACCAGAAGTTACTGTCTAAGATTACAATAAAACGGTTGCTATGTTTGTTTGAACCATTATTCATTCATGAGAAGCTATAGGGACTGTACATGTTCCCCTTAACATTTGTTTTAGTCTTTGGACCAAGAAAAGGGGCATTAATGATGTAGTTTATGGGGCGTGAATACTCCGTTTTGGGAGGGTTATGCATGTACTACATTACACTGTTGAACATGAACAATACATACCGTTTTGTACAACGTAGAACAGGTTTTTTGTAAATAAAATTTCAGTCATAGATAAGATTATTTATAGGGATTGTACATCATACATGATAGAGGTACACAATGTACTGTATTTTGGAACATTTTTACAGCGGGCAACAAGTAGTCAATATTAATCTGTATGTAGGGATCGTTAGCTATACGTATAGGGCGTGCATAAAGTACTATATTACTTTGTAAAACCCCTTGTTCAGACCTCCATACAAATGATAAGGTCGGCAATAATGGCATGTTTTATCTCAACTGTACATTATACGCATGGGAAGTATGTAATGTAGTACATTTTGGAGCAAAGAAGTTGGTGTCTCTTGTATATGTATAGGCAGAGGGAGAGATAATACAACACTGAATATTTCGTATCGCCCGAGGTATGGCCTTGCCTACAGAAGGACCGGGTCAACTATTAGTCAACCAAACATCAGATTGATTTGTTTACATGATATGTTTACTTAACTTACCTTTGTAACGCCGTTTGTTTTTGTGACCCTTAACACGTTTAGGTAGTGTCTACATTGCAGGAAACTTGTAAACTTTCGTCATCAATTATGCAAATAAGGTCCTACTTAATAAATCATAACTCAAGATATTTACATACCAAATACCATGACAATCCGTCTACCATTTTCAGAGTTATTCTGTTTCTACAACAGAATATATAGTCTACAACAAAATTAGCTCAAACAGTTCAAAACAAGCCGCCGGGGTTTCCAGACTTACACAACTCACTTCCTGCCCAAAGACGTAACTACCTACAGCCCAAATGTCATGAACCTGGCACTTAAGAAACTTTTTACCTCCAAATTTGAACCCCCGCTACAGTACCGTAACTCGCCGCTAGAAGGCCCATTATCGAACTTGACCTTTTTTCTCTAACCCCTACCTATCCACCAAATATCATGCAAAACCATCCGCAACGTTTTGAGTTATGCTGTCCGCAAATAAACGGACACACACACTCAGTCCGCTAACGTCCTGACGAAAAATGACACGCTAACGCTAACTTTTGAACTCGATTTGCCTTTTCGCAACCGCTACTCAAATAACAAATCTGAAATCCACACTCAGCTTCTCGAGTTATATGATGCTGACCAACGCATGTACAATATCTTATCATAACCAAAAAAGATAACCTTCCTGGCGAAGGTAATAATAAACTAGAAAGACCGACATTTGCTTCAGAGCAAATACAGCATATTTCAGCCATCTCCCTCCCCATTCCAAAATCACCCATGTGCAAAAATTGAACACTTTTGCTTAACAGTCACTTCTACTACACTTAAGCCCAAAATTGAATCTTACAAAATTCTCAGTACAAGAATGGACTCTTCCAGTGCACTCCATGTGAATTTTCACAATAGACCAGTCCAGAAACACTCCCACTGAAAACATGGCATTTTGATGGAATGTTGATTCAGACTACGTGATTGGTTGCCTCTTTAATTAAGTTACTAGTACATGTATATAGACATGTGCTCATGCTTTAGGTGGGAGGTCGTTGACCCCTCTGTCCAGTGGAAAATTACAAAAAAAAATTCCCAAATATATCAATTTGAAGTGGTTTATGCCAGAAATTATACATGGGTCATTTGAATAAATATCTAGTGCACCTATTTACCAAAATTTAGGTCATTTGGTTGTAAGACCAGGAGCCAAGAGTGTACGTTTTTGGTCAAAAAATGACCAAAAAATCCCCCAATTAAGCATTTTGTTGTACTGTATGCCAAAAGTGTTATTAAATCCAAGTGCGCACATGTAGATGGCACTTCTATAACAAATTTCAGGTCATTTGGTTGTAAAATTAGGGAACAGGAGCCAAAATGTCACTTTGGGGGCAAAAAACTGGCAAAATTAATCATTTTGTTGTACCGTATGCCAAAACTGTTATTGTATTTTTGTGGGCATATGATCAAGGCACCTCTGTACCGAATTTCAGGTCATTCGGCTCTAATACCAGGGTACAGGGGGCCAAAATGTACATAAAAATTGCAAAAAAACATAAATGAAATCATTTTAAAGGCAGGTATACAAAATGAAAAAAAAAACTAAGGGTATTGGCCCACTCTACTCTTGTACCAAATGTCAGGTCGTTCGGTCCAGGAACGACGGAGATGATTCGATTTGAAGATTTGACAGGAGAAAAAACATTACGAATACAATATATTTCACCATACCTGTGGTATGGCTGAAATATAACAAATTCAATATATTTCACCATACCTGTGGTATGGCTGAAATATAACAAATTCAGGGACATGCATGTGAGATTCTGTGATGAGGCAGATTCTAATGTACCTTTCTAATGCATAGCCAAGGCATAGCATAAGAAGCTCTAGATGGTTGCCTTTGTTGGCCCGGCCGCTAGGAGCGCCACTCAATCAGGCGCCCTAGTTATTACAACAAGCAAATATACCAGCACTTATAATGTTACAGAGTTGGGCCAAAAGTTTCATTTTATAAGCTCTAATTATAAACGTCGCCTTTAGAATACCATAGAGTGTTCAAAACTGTTCTGTTTTAAAGTTCAGTTGTTATTTATTAGATAGACAAATGTTTATCTTGTTTGTTTTTCCCAGGTGCAAAATCTAAGAAAATGGCCGGAAAAATCAATCAGCCCGTCGTCATGGCAACAATGAATATGACTTGAAAGAACGTTTTTTTAGAGGTTATATCACTTTGCATGAGCCACCAAAATATTGATTTGCATAACATATGCCACCGTTGCTTGATTCGGGAATTTGATTCTAGTATATATGGATGTAATATATATTATTTATGACAGGTGGAACATTAACATTATAACAAATACCAATCACCCGATTGCCGATACTGCAATACAATTTGATATCTAAGCCATACTACATAGCAGAAACTTCAGTTTTTACCTATCTAACGCCATGTGACAAAATATTGATATTGACCAACTGGTTTGCCTAACTGATAAATGTGGACCAAGAATCCATTTCGGCAAATGTGAACCGAATCGGTTGCCTAACTATACCAATTAATAGCACTACATGTTATTTACACCAAACCGTATTCATCTTGTACAGGTGACGCAAAAGATGAGTTATGCTGTTGGTAGGACTACCCTAAAATAAATCTTGTGTGAAGATACCGTCGACACCAACGTTTTACAAGAGCCTAGTATCCACAAAACTTTAGGCACTGGTTCTCAATCAAATGTTTGATAAAGCTATCATAAATGAGAACTTAAACACCAACACGCACACAATAACATATCCACAAACAGGCAAGAAAACATATGATAATGTTTTATTTCAAATTCATGCACATTGGGCTAATTGCAAGAGAAGAAAAATAATACTAAATACATGAAATGAATGAATGTGGCCTGAGTACATGTACATAAACTAAATTCTAACATAGAAATATTAAGTGGATGAATGTACAAACGATACAGAATAGGGTACTAAGTCTACGTAACTATTACGGGGTTTGACTTCTTCTTTGAAGACAATTGAAAATGAAACATCCGCATACTCGACCATTTTACTAGACTCTAGTATGATTGAAAATTAAAGCATTGGTTCACAGTCTGGATTCTGGACTGTTAAACATGCAGGCTCGGGCTGTCTCGTGTCATAATGTATCTGAATTTACTATTTATTAAGGTATGTCAGATGGTAGCCTTGTGTACAGTAAATAATGTATAACAATATTTTGACATGCAATAAAAATGTTAAATTCGTAGTCAATTAGCTCTGGACAGAATGAACAAACCCTCTGCTCCATTAGAATTTTTTTTTTAAATCTAATGGGTATTGTGCTTAACTTGTGGCAGAAAATTCTTTGTTTTGTGTGTGATTGCATTACGTATGTCAAGGCCCTTAATGTTTGAAGGGTAATTGTCTTGTTTATAATCATTGTTTAAGGTAGACAGAAAAGTTTGAGATTGTTTCTAATAGCGAAATGCCAGTTTTGTACATATATAAAGAAAAGCTTTATTGACACAACAAAAGTAAAGCGACTTTCGTGAGGTCTATAACCATTTACAGTACATATACAGGTATCTGTAGATATGAGTAAGTCAACATTTAGTTGCTTGTCATTTTCACTCCCGGTTCTACGGTATGAAAAGTTTTGGATTTATTTGCATATTTGTTTACATGTACAGTAAGTGTTATCGGATACTGTTCTCCAAATAAAACAACATTGTGTGCCTCACGAAGAAGGGCATCTTCGAGCAAATTAATTAGGTTCCAGCTGCATTTTTGCATCAATCATAGTTCCCAATTCTTCTCTGACACTATCTTTTCTGGAAACGCATATCAATGGTGTCAGGTTCTGAGATAAAGTTGATTTGCGTCTAGGGTTCTAAGTTGGAGGCCGTTCTCTCGTAAAGTTTGGTTATTGGCATGACGCAATATTTAGTGTTTCTTTCTTTCTTTCTTTCTTTCTTCCTTTCTTCCTTTCTTTCTTTCTTTATTTCTTTCTTTCTTTCTTTCTTTCTTTCTTTCTTTCTTTCTTTCTTCCTTTCTTCCTTTCTTTCTTTCTTTCTTTCTTTCTTTCTTTCTTTCTTTCTTCCTTTCTTCCTTTCTTCCTTTCTTTCTTTCTTTCTTTCTTTCTTTCTTTCTTTCTTTCTTTCTTTCTCTCTTTCTTTATCTATTGGTTTGGCTGTTCAGAACACACAGCCAGGGCTGCCCAACTAGCCTATGGCTGTTACAAAGGGCTTCTTTATCTGTATTTCTTTCCATATATACAACTTAAATTCTTTTAAATGCAGAACACTTGACTTTTTGAAGAGCAGGAAAGCTATCTTGAATGTCGAGCTTCTTTAGTTAAGTAGAAAATACACATTTGAGTTTGGGACAGGTAGGGACAAAAACTAGGTTGTACTATGTTGATTTCTTAACCGATTGACTACGAATCCGTTTGCAGGATATACACATGCAAGAATGGTATATTCCTTTGCAAAAAAAATCAAAACTTTTATTTTATCTGCACTTAAGAAAAGATGTAAATAAGAAAATATATTTCTAGTGTACACAGTTTGAACTTCATAAAGCAATTACAAAGATAAGAATATGTTAACACCAACTTGAAGCAGAAAGATACAATAAAAGCCCCACAGGGACCAGAGGGATGTCTATCCTACCCAAAGAGATTTGATTCATATATTCAGAAATAAATTCACTAAAATATTTACCTTCGACGTAGTGTCGGATCCGGACCACACCGGTTGCTTGGGCACGATGAAACAAGTCTGTTTGTCTTCATCGACAGTCGTCAACAGCTTCTAATTGATAAACACAACCATTAAAGCATATAAGACACCAAAACACAGTAATGTATTATTTAATGAACATACATGTCTACACTAGATAATTTCTTGTGAAATATTCAAAACTGATGCCTTCTGGGGATATTTTCTAGATCCTCAACGTTATTTATAGTACATATAGGTCATCCACGACGTTTCTCCCCTCCTCTTTCATCATCCTGAGAGTTCCCCACCCCAGCCCTACATCCAGCTCTCCTTGATCGGAAAGTGAGAACAGAATCATACGGAAACAGTTCGTTCCTCGCTGTATTGGATTATATTTGCAACTCATTCACATACAGCAATAACAACCCATGAGTTATCAATACATATATACGTGTATTGCTGATCAAGGGAACATACCTGTAGACATGTATACTCACACGGAAACCTCCAATTTTGTCAATAGAAGTAATTATATATATATATAAAGCAATCTATACTGATAAATCAATTGAAAATAAAGAAAAATAGTCTAAGAATTGAAACGATGCATTTAAATGTACTCAAAATAAACTAACCTGCTGTCGTCCTGGGTTGAGAAAAATGCTGTCAAAAAGTGCACTTTCAGACACTTGACAGCAAAGGCAATGGATGACAATGAAACAAGCTACTGAAATCTTCCCCATTGTAGACTTCAATCGAAAACAATACAACAACAGTTACATGCTCTGATATCGGTCGTTACGTTCATTTAAATTGCGTCATAAAACAAGCCAACTTTCACATTTGAACTTTACACAGGTGTACAAACTTTGCTTGAACCTTTGTTTTCGTGCCATTGTGTTAATCATTTCTGGACTGATAGAAGGTCTCAAAATATGTGTGATGCAAGAAGTACTTAATATGTTACTTATATTTGAAACGCATTAGCCTCCTTCGCAGACTTTCAGATCGGGGCATTTTTGAAGTGCGGCTTAAATCGAGGACATCCGAGTGTGGTGTAACTCCTTCTGCCAGCCAACTCCTTCTCCCACATACAGGGATAGTCAATGTTGAAAATCGGAAACTAGCGCCATCTTCAAAGACGACGACGTTTTTTTAGTCTGCGAGGGAGACTAAGTACACGTCACGTATTGACCCACCCTTGAGTGAGATTCAACAGAAACTAAATTTATATTGTTACCTCCATGAAAAAATGGAGGTATAGTTTTGAGTGTGTCTGTGTGTGTGTGTGTTTGTGTGTGTGTTTGTGTGTGTGTCTGTGTGTCCGCATATTTGTGGTCATCATAACTTGAGAACCTCTTGATGGACTACGATGACATTTGGTATGTAGGTAGGGGTTGGGAAGACGAAAGTCAAGGTCAATTTTGGGCCCCCTGGTGTGTGACCTTTGTACTGCAGCGCAACTTCCGGTTTTGCTATCTCGGTGTTCTGAACATGCTATGGTCAAGATTTTTAAGTATTAAATAGCTCTTGTGCTCAGGAAAAAATGACGTAACTTTGGGCCCCCTAGCGTCTAGTTTGGGGATAGCAGGGGCATTTTTGTCAAAAACTTCTGACGAGGATAACTCAAGAAGGGAACAACAGATTTTCATGATTTTTGGTATGTAGGTACCTTAGACAATGTTGTACAAGATTAAATACTAATTATGCGAAAAAGGAGTACATTTGCATAATTAATGAGGATATTATATCATGGCAGTTTTTTCAATGTATCTCTTGTCCTGGATGTGATATGGTCTTGACATTTGGCTGGTAGATAGCTTGCAGTGTCGCGACAAAGTGGGGCAGGTTTCAGCCCCCTAACATTTAATTTCGGAACTGCAGGGGCGTTTTTGTCAAGACATTCTAAAGAGGATAACTGCAGAATGGATTGATGGATTGGCAAAATATTAGGCATGCGGGTACCTTAGGCAAAGATGTTTATAATCATATACATGTTATGCAAATGAGGACTTAATTTGCATAATTAATTAGGAAATTGTATAATTCCATTGTTTTCAATAACTGGACTTCAATAAATGTAACACATATTAATTATGATAGGTAGAATATATGCAGATACCAAATATGGTAATGAGGAACCTATTTGCATAATTTATGTAAAAATTGCAAAACTGCTTTATGATTAATAATGGGAATTTTATAATTGTGACATGTGTACGTTAGTCAATGATGAACAATACCATGCATAAATTATGTCAATGTGTTAGTCAATTGCATGAAATTTACGAAAGATCTAAATTTTCATGGAGGTATGAGGTTGCCGAACTCTAGTTTGTTATCAGTGTTTGCTTTAACTATAAATTATGCTAACCTTAAAGAAAAAGCAAGTTGAGACACATAGTTTAAAAATGCTCAAAATCAATATATTTACTTTACGAATACCATTATCATGCGATGCACCATGGAGACTCCTATGAGCACTATTATAGGCTTTTTACAGAGCAAGCGAGTCTTATTACTACAAGTTCATGGATATTTGCAATATCCATTTCGATGCTTTGTTAAGCCTCATTCAGCCGGGACGTTTTTTTTTTTTTGCAACTAGTATACTCATTTAAATCCGATTTTGTTTTTCTTATTAACATATTTCAGATGGTTCTTTTTGTCATTACAAAGCAGAATTTGTTATTCAACTATGAAGAATATTTGGCAGGCTTTGGTGCGGTTGATTAATACTCATTATCAGAATTCATGAAGAAAAAAGAACCCGCATTTTGCTCTTAAATCTGTAATAGTGAATTTTTTTTCCAATCGGCTTACACGACAATATATTGGTGCTATTATAATAACGATAAATAACATAATTACGTGTTTGGATAAGATTTTTTAAATATTTACGACTTAATTATTTGTCACAGTCAGCTACGTATACACATACAAACTGGTATCGATTTTCTGTATTATGTTCTTGTTGGTATTTCATCTTTTGTGATTGATTGGTCTATTAGTTCTCTACTTGATTATAACGTGTCGCTCTGATATTTGTTTTTGTCAAACGATTGTTACATGGTAAAAATGTATAATTTGGATGAAACTTATTGAAACAAAGGGTTTTTTTCGATGCAAAATGTTAATATGGCACATTTAAAAATATGCCCGGGGTACAAAAGATCTCATCCCTGTAGTTACCGAAATCTTTTTACAACGCAGTCATCCCTCAGTAAGACATCTTGAGCCGCACACTTCCTGTTTACAACTTTAATTCAGTCTGTCATACAGGCCAGGTTACGTTGTGCACAAAGTCTTCACTCCAATGCGAATGACACAGGTACATGAACATTACACAATTTTACAATGTATTTCGTCCTTTTACATACACCATATGTCGTATGATATAAAACATTTTAACTTTAGTCAGTTGTCACCGCAAGTGACCTCTACATTATCTTTCAAACACAAGTCATGATAAGACGTACAAATTGTGGAAAAAGATGAATTCCGTAACTCTGCTAGGTATTGAGTTTTGATACTATTTATAGCATCAATACTGGTGCAGTTGCCGGGGAAGAATCCAGTACTACCAGTGACCTCGTCAACTTCTGAACTTCGATCTGAAAAACACAAACGACACAAGGATACGGGGTGAGCTGAACGGTATGTCAATATTTAACGCCACTCGCTATAAAAGCCTTCTTATCACAAATGAAATGGCAGCGTGGAATCTGCTGTGGACCCCCAGCAGAAAAAAGGTCTAATGATAACAAATTAGGTGGGCTCATTTCTAGTGTCTCCTGGTTACTCGCGTTGGTCGGTTGCTTAAGTCCTGGTTCCAAAGGGCCTAATATGGTTTTCCGACCTTACCCAGACCATTGTTATCAGCGATTCAGGAGCTAGGTTGCCTGTGTTTGCCTGGGTCGACTGGCTCTCGGCTCGGTCTACTAGTGTTAGGGAGACTTAGTCAGCAGTTGACTCCGAACCAGGCTATCGTAACTGCTGACTCACTCCCAATCTTCGCATGACTGTTCTAATGTTCTTAGCTTTTCTGTCTCGTTATCAACCAAGGTTGACTATACCTGGCCCTGTGCCAACCACCACGTCCCTCACCCAAACGGCAAACAGCCAAACACATATAGGAGATCCATAGAAACTTGGAAATGGAAAAAATGTGGGACATGTTCGGCGCTAAAAGATAGGGATGGCTAAAATCTATTCGATGTTCAACGTCATCAATAGTGTCACCGTCAATTTATTTACATATTACACATTCACAACATGTTACTGTAGATGAAGAAAGTTAATATTTGTGGATTTTAAGTAGTTATGTATATCTTGCACCCATATTAAAAACAGACCTTAAGATGCTGGGCTTCTAAGAAACCGGGAAAAAAACGCAAGTGACCTCAAACAAAATAATTACTATCAGATTGAATGTTCCCGGAACTGATTTGGGTTCGATAAACATTTAGTTGTGTAACAAAGTATAGGGATATGCCATGGCTTACCTGAACACGGTATTGTAGCTGCAGGGAGCCATGCCCCGTGGGCACCACACACGTACAGCTGATCCAACTTGTCCTCTAGACCCCTGGGTAGAGTCCATCCTTGTTGACAGAAGGTTTTGCACATACGACCCAGCCGCGTGATCCACCCATTGCAAGCTAGGGCCCCATGGGCTGGGGGGTCCAATGCGGGGCAAGGACGAGCTAGGGTAGAAAAGAAAGATTAAAAATTACTTTCCAATGTCATTGATGTCATGCCCTGCATTAATGAGAATTTAAAAGTTGTTATCCTTGTCTTCACCTTTAGATTGCGGAAATAATGCTGCTGAATGGTCGTCCATGGTAAAGATAGCATGTTATTGTTTAACACTATAATGCATTCATGATTTTTATAACACCGGACGGTAACTATACTCAAAACACTGCGTTATGTAACAGATATGAAATGAGACGAAATAATCATTCCCCAGCGGAGACGACATTAGAGTAGCGCATTAAATGTATGACCAGTACTCGTGGGAAAATAGCTGGTTCCGATTGGGGTTGTGACAGTTTTCGGTTATCATTTACCACGTGACATTAGCCTGACGAAACTAAAAGAAAGGTCGCAACTATACTGACTCGCAGAATGGAAACAATGGAAAAGAACTTACGATATACTCTTATTGCAAACTCACAAGAAGACCTTAGACCGTTGGAAGGCTTGGTGGCAGTATACTGGATAGTGTGCTGTCCCCATGGAAAGGTCTCTGTGTTGATGTTGTTGGGATAGTTCGATGTTACATGGAACGTGTCGTTCCTAAAGTCACTAAAGGTGGGGAGTTGCCAGCTCACTGTTTCTCTGTTGTCAACTGTCGTTATGTTTTGGTCAGGTGGACAAAAGTCGACAAGCGGCGGTGATATGTCTAAAGAGGAACCATAACAAGCAAAATACACATTTTAAGCACACAAGTAAAAGCTTCACATACCGAATCTTTGTTTGATGGTCATATCTGTTTACGGGCAGCTTAAGGCAGCAAGCAAAGTACAGTCGTTATTGTTTGGTTCGTCTTTCCTAACGTCACTTATTGACAGATTTCTAAACAATGTAGAAAACAGTCATCGAATCATAATACCTAAATCTTAATTACAGTAATTTATCAGTTAATTGCAACATGCAATGTTAACACACTTAGCAGATGTGAATATTCGATTCTAGTGTATTAGTATCTAATCGCTGCCTAACATGATACTGTCTATCATGGTGCTTTGTGAGTGCGAATATGCAGTATGTAACATAAGCAGATTATATATACATACATTTGTGTGTGTGTGTGTGTGTGTGTGTGTGTGTGTGGTGTGTGTGTGGTGTGTGTGGTGTGTGTGTGGTGTGTGTGTGTGTGTGTGTGTGTGTGTGTGTGTGGTGTGTGTGTGTGGTGTGTGTGTGGTGTGTGTGTGTGTGTGTGTGTGTGTGTGTGTGTGTGTGTGTGTGTGTGTGGTGTGTGTGTGTGTGTGCGTGTGTGTGTGTGTGTGTGTGAGTGCGTGTGTGGAAGATATAGCAGCAAGATATGTCCGTATAGCTCTGAAACAAGTTGTACCTGTTTCACATCTTTCCCCCGACCACCCTTCCATACAGGCGCATTCATGCTGCTCCACTCCATTGATGCATGTAGCTCCATTTTGACATGGGTTGCTGTGACAAGTGTTGCCAACTGTATTGAAAACAAAAAGAGTAAATCAACTGAGGGTCTGCTCCCACCGCACTTGTGTCAAGCTTACGTCACTGCGGGGTTCGAAAGATACTGAACGAATTTCAGAGATAAAGATCAAATTCTCTTTCTTTTTGTCGTCCTCTAACTCATACTTTTACGTATTACACAATACGTACACAATTATAAAAATCAGAGAAAATACCAAAACAGTGACGCGGTGAACGAAGTAATGCAAGCTTGACACAAGTGCGGTGGGAGCGAACCTTTAGGGAACAAGACTGCGACGACATGTACTACTCTCAGCTATTTAAAATTCAGGTTGCTAAATCTACCGTTTACATAATTGCCATTTGAAACTTTTTGTTTTGCTTAACGTTTTGGATTGACATGCATATTTATCATCCACACCGTGTCGTGTGTCGAGTCAGTTTGGGCCGACGCGCTTTTTGGGTAAAAAGATCGTGACTATAATAACCAGTTGGTAAGATGCACTTGTGACTCTTGTGGTAACATTAGGGGAAGTTCTTTTGCAGAATTACTGATTATATGTCAACTTTATTCTTTTCTTTTTATTAAGATTTTTGATATCACAATTGATTTCCGAATGCTGAAGGTAGTGTGACAGGGTATTTAAACAGCTGGAACCATTTCCAGTAACTTGCTTTTCTGGTGACCAAAAACACCTATATTCAAACGTATAACCTTTTGGTCCAGAGACGAGCTTATCAGGTTCCCCACACTTATTTGAACGGATGAAATATGCGTCATAAGATAATGGACAATTGCTACAGTAGGTTTTTGCTTTATAAAGGTCAAATTTCCGATAGAACGGAAATTTGTCATAAAGCTTTAAATACATACTTACAGAGACATTGTGGTTTCGATGCCGACCATTGTCCATTTGCCTGGCAACGTGCTGAAGGTTGGCCCACAAGAACGTAGTGCGTGTTGCAACTGAAGTACACATAGTCGCCATACCGGTAACCGCTGCCACTCACAGTTCCGTTGGTGATAGGCCCAGGATTCCCACAGTTTACACCTTGAATATGATATACATTTACATTAGTTAGACCACAATGAATACACTCGAAAACGAATCGACAATAAAATTGTCAACATGTCGTTCATGTTAATGTTATAATCATAATATCTTTGACACACTTACGTGAATTGCAAGTTGTTCCTTGCCAACCATTATCGCACGAGCAACGGTAGTGAGTATGGTACTCCAGGCAGGAACCTTGCTCACAAGGGCTGCTCTCACACGCATAAGTTCCTGCATTACAAAGTGATCAAAAAACTTAAAGATGGTCAAAAAATTTAATGATTTCAAAGTATAAGAACGAAGCATAAAGATGATTCTTAGGTAAATATTTCTGGTATGATGTACATGCTGTCATATCCTATTTATTTTATTTTTATCAAACAGTTCTCTATTTTTTGTTCTTCCATTCATCCATTTTTTCTATTTGCAATCAATGAAATATATTTCTTAATTTTGTATCTTCATTGCACGAATTACAGTACCGATTTGAAATTGTGGTCGATATTCGTGACGCTTTCTGGCTGCCACACGTCCTGTCTAAATATCCCATAGAGAATGCCGCAATGCTCATCACAATTACTGTCGATCTGTGGTCAGCGCTATTGTAACGTTGTACACATTTCTGATTGCGCAGATTTTTTATTTAGTTTATCAACTTAAATTTGTATAGTATAAAGTATGAAATACATCATACTATAAAACTCACATTTCATACTTACATTTTCATACTTAATAGTATGAATTGTAAGGAACCAATGTGTTCAAACAGAGTAATATACACATATTCTTTGTACATGATGTCAACGTTCGAATCTTTTATTTCATATAGAAACAAACAATTCTTTTTTTAATTTCTCAATTTTTATCCATTTATTGACTTGGCTTTACGTGCAAAAAAAAAAAGAAATTTTAGGACACACATACTCAAATAAACATTCAGCCGTACATGCACAGTAGACTATAACATAACAGTTGCAGAATGAGTTTTTGTAGTACATGTCAGAGGTCAACAAACGTTTGATGATACAATTTTTTTAGGATAGTAATCTTTGTAAGGGTAGCATATATCCTTCTTTACCTTGATGCAAATGTGTCAGTCGAGTAATAAACAAGCATTGTAGTAGCACTACACTATCGAAGCAAATTCATTATAATCCAAAAACATTACAATCCAAAATGTATGCGACCCGACATTTAGAAAGGACATCAGCACTAGCAGAGTTGAGCGCCAAGAATTGGCGCAATACGTCATAAATAGTTTTTACTTAGATGGTTAAGAAAAAAAAGGAAAAAAAATGCGATTAATACAATTATAACGACTTTTCTGACATTCCAATTGCGCACGTACACAGTAATCATCGCTAAGCGTAGGGTTAGGACGTATACCCAGGTAAACAAAAGGGGCACGTACTACAGAGTCTCAACATAGCATTCGCATTAGATAAAAGTACTTACGATCACAATAAGGTGGGGAGTAGCCAGGTCGACAACTGCAGATGCCTGGCCTGTCGCAAGTACCGCCGTTTTGACAACTCGGATTACAGATTGCTGTATGATAATAGATAAAATAAATAATAGCGTTCCAGGACCCAATAACATTGCCAAAATCACTTCCGAAAACCGAGACCTAATATTTCGTTCCGCTATTAGCATTGTAGGGAGCTGCTAGGTGCTCATCCATACTTTCTAGGGTTATGCTATTAGAAAAGAAACGCACAGACATTAAAGTGCTACTACAGCTCAGTAGAAAGTTTCAAAGAGGCCCTTTATCAAACTTGACCTTTGTATTCCAAAGCCCTACTCACTATTAATTATTGTAAAATTTAGAGGCCAAAAGAACAAATATTCGTAATTTTAAAATCTCCGATCAGATTGACCTTTGTTACTTATTTTCAACAAGCTTGTGTCATTTGGTCGAAGTTCCATCTACAGCTTCTTCAGTTCTTTTGTTTAAACTCTACTATTTAAAAGCTGAAAACATAACCTTTTGGTCGATAATAAACAGCTCATAAGAATCAAAAGCCAATCAAAAGCAAAATAGTGACACTTAAACAACCTATAGATCCTTCTATCTTAGCATTTCATTACTGTAACATGGGCATTTACTACAAAGTCAACAACTTAAAAACTAGATCCTGGCATTGAGGCACATTGATCCTTTTAGTTGGGTCTCTTAAGAGCCTTTTTTAAATACTTGCTTAAGCTTCAAGTTTTCAATTTTATTGAATAAAGAATTGACAGATACGCAAGACTAGCTAAAATGGAATGGTTTCGTTATAACTATCAAGATAAGAAAGACGGTTTATCCTTACGTCTATCACATTCAAGACCTTCCCAGCCATCACAGCATACCCTTGTGCTCCGATATGCCAGTCCGGATACCGAGCTAGGATCGGAGAAATCTCAAATTGCCATGATCACTCGTCGACGCTATTTTAAATTAGTAATAAATCCATAACATTGTGTTTAAAAAAAGCCATCCAAACAAACATTAATCCATATCATTGACTGATAAGTGATTTTGTAAGGTAATATTTGTCTTTATATCTCATTTTGCATCAAAAAAGTATTGCAAAAAGTCGAATAATGGCGTATGAATTTATTACACTATCCTTTGCATATTAAGATGACAAGATAGGATTACGATTTCCATAGTAATGATAATAATGATGATTCGATATTAATTCATTACGTTTACTCTGAAGATACCATGATCGATTTATATTTACTTCTGTTAACTCTGCATCAATCTAGGCATTCACTTACTGATATCCGCTGCATGTAAGCCACCCGAATAAACCACAAGAATGGTATGTAACTATGTATGTGACGACCTCGTAGGCCCCTGAGATGTAACACCAGGATGCACTGTAGAAAACATAGTAGACAAGTAAACATGTCATTTTACCTCATTCTCAAGAGCGTTACATATTCTTACTTTGTCTAGTAACAGAAAACCACATGTTTCATTGCAATACAATACAATATAATAGTATACTGTGCACAAATATACATGTGGTCTGTGACTAAATGTCTTTGGCAAAGCGCAAGACTAAAATTATCAATGTTGACTGAAAAATGACGCAATACAGAATGGTGTTTACTCATGTGGAATTACTAAATCATGGGCATTTACTATAACAATATCATTATGATTTTTACTTATTACTAATATAATCTAACTAATGGTTGCCAAAGTAGTGTTTGGACTCATACAGTTTTATTTATATCAGACAACAAGAATCCCCTTACCTGACGACAGTCAAAGACGCAGAGAGTCCGATCACTAAGACTGCAAGGCTCGCGAATCGTTTCATATTACACACTTATGCTTCGTCAATATGCCTGTTCAATACGCAGAGTGTTTCATGTTACTACAAAAGTATTAAGTTCCAGCCACTTGTTTTTTACTGAAATTATATTAGTAGAATCCTTATAACTATTGCACACCATTTAGATGTATTGATTACGATGTAGAGAATAAAAACAATGAGATATGACAAATACATACATAGACAAATGGAAACCTACTGAATGGCTAGTTTAACTGTTTCAATTGTAGATGTGAATGCATGTTAATTTATAAATCAATACAAGATCAAGGGTGTTACAGTTTTGGTGAGTACTGGTACAAAACCATTTCGGAAAAAAAGGACCTGAAAAAAATCAGTGGATCGCATGTTGGACCGATGAGAAAGTGAACAGATTATACGGTCACTACAACGCATTTTCCTCCGTCAGGCCTTCCTACGGGGTGCGGGGATCGTAAAATTTCGAAAAATAGGGAAATTTTGCAGGGGAGTCAGTTCACGCTAAGCTATATGTTTACCCTGTGCGGCCGACCAACTCGGCAAGACTCAGCAAGACTACAGTGGCGAATAATAATACCGGTATAATAGCCAGACAACAGGTTGCATATGTTTACGTGTTTTGTGCACGTGGGTTATCAGTCCAGCTAAAAAACAGGAGTGTAGTAGACAAGAGTTGACAGTCATTTTTACCTACAGTAAGTAAGTTTCTACAGTAGTACCGTACCTGTATATGGATTTTCCGTATCGGTATACCCACCCCTATTTTAGAGTAAATGAGAATGGATTTTTACTTATAATTGAATGCCATGTTTCTGTTAATATTCAACAACGATGTACCGCATTAATAACACTGTGAGAACCCTAAAGTTCATGGAAAATACCTAATAAGCCTCAAATACAATATCAATCGCATAGAAATCAACACATTACCTGTATGTTCACGTCCTGCCATGTACCTGACATATCCTAAACGGATATGCAGTATAGACAACACCTAACAGAGCCTGGCCAATTGCATGTTGCTGTTTGAACTCTGTACGTCCTTTAGGGGGCAACTTGGATCAATATGCACAAGGCCAGTTGTGTTTGGCGTTGCTTAGCCACATTCGCTTGCGAGATGTTGGCCATTGCAATACGGAACAAAGTGCAGGTTAAAGTATACGGTCGGTGAGTGGGGAGAGTCCACTTTATTCCATTTTGGTCAGGATGACAACTAAATGGTTTCTTCAACTTGCTACTCTTGCCTGTACCATCACAACCGCTGTCACAGTCACACGACAGGAAGTGATCGTACAGGTGAGGTGTTAATCTCTTTGCGACTGATGCTCTGCTTAAGATATTTTCCAAAAACTTATAAACTCCCCAAGTGTACAAAGGTGATGATCAATAGTAACAAGTGGGAGCGTTTAAATAACATGGCTTCTTATTTACGAGTACGTTATCCCGGCCATGCATTTTCTAGACAAGCATTAAGCAATATATTTAGTAGCTCTATCTTGCGCATGTATAGAAGATGCTTATAAGCTCATTAGCAGATTGATCTAAAATCATAGGAATGTTCAATATTTTGAAAGAGACGTCTGAGATGATTGAGCGATCGTCGTTCCTTTATTACCTATACAATTAAATATATTCAGAATCACATATCATTAATTGAAACTATCTATAAGATAATTACCTTCAAACATATGACATATATATTTGAGAAGGAGAGAGGTATAAAACATGCAAATAAAGTCAAAACTTGCATTACCAAAGAGTGAGAAAAAGTTTAATAGAGAGTTACTGCCTTATACTGGCAATTGTGTCTGTCTCACAGCTTCTTACATAAGACCCAGCTTAGCAGCTCTCTGGTTTATGGGGACAATAAATGTTTTTTTCATGGGGGTGACAAATGACGCAAGTTGTTCAAACAATGTTCCAACATGTTCGATCAATGACAAAATAATGTTGATGATATATAAAAATGGCACATAGATGTTTGAAAGTTGTCCTAGATGAGAAGATAATCATACTGTTACTTTTCCAATTTTCTAACAATATAAATAGGCTCAAACTTGTTCAAACTTTCATTTTTAATTGTTTAAACAATTGAGAACTTTAGTGTCTGAATTATTCTTTTACTTGAAATAGTTCAAATTTAGCACACATATTATTTGAAATCCCTCTTGATGGTGATAAGGCGACTAAAGAATATATAATAGATACAAATAGGGTGTTGTATGAGATTTTCAGGCAGCATGTTTGTATATGGATGAAAACAGAGATAAAAAAGTCAATTCTACCAGATGACATTGACCTTTAATTCCTGCACTTTCCATCAATCTGAGTTCATGGACGCTGAACTAGTATCTTGAATATGTCCCCTTTGCCTTTGGCCATCATTTCATGTCAACTAACTCCATACAGGTGTATAATTGTAACGGCATTATGTTAGGTGACAGTGTTCAAGAAAAGGGGCACTTGCAAACTGATGCAGTAGATCGAGACATCTCTTTGCTATAAACTTCTGTAGGGACCTTAAATATTTCGTGAGAGTTGACAAGTAAGTAGCTAACAGTGTTGTATGTTATCACCAAAATGACGCATTCTAATGGATTAGGCCACAGCATCGGCGTTCTTTATCGTATATCACTGTAACTTATTGATTCCTATTTTTAGGAGATTTTTATTCGTCGCGATGCGGGAGTATCAACATGCTACATCTCGGTAGGGACCAGCGGAAAAGGAATGAAATCCACGAAACAACAGCTTCCTCACAAGGAGTCACCAGTCAACTATTTTCAACATAATGAGGTGTTTTATTATTTTTTTCTCCTTAAAAAATGCTTCTGCTGCTTGTTTTCTAATCAATACGCCAGGTTAACTTATAGATTTCTCTGGAAGATTGGGGTTTCCTGTGAGAAAGAAAATATTATCTGTATTTTTATGTCACCAAAAAGAGATTGTTGGTTGTGTGCCAACGTTTATTAAAGGAGACAAGTAATCATAAACCTTACTTCTCCATTGAATATCTTAATAATTCTAATGATACCCAGACTGACATGATATATATGCATAGCTTTGTACACATTTCATTATCCTACGCATGTTGCAAGTATGGATTTTCTATGATTTACTACTAAGATGAATTATCAAACTTTCGCAACTCTGCCC
>NW_023365733.1:115266-133367 GCF_000003815.2 Branchiostoma floridae
TACTGTACCACAAATTTTGAAACCCGAACATAGCTACGCAAATCTTGTCCGTTCAGTTTCATGATACCTGTCCCTGTGATGTCTTATTCGTCTTATGTGCCATATCTGGCGCTATGTTGGAGAAGTATCATATTTGCCAAATGAAAAAAAAAAAAACATATGGCCTAATCACCCGCCATCTTAAAAGTTGCGCTGTAAAATACATGAAGGATGAGGTCATGACATAGTAGGAGTCCAAGATCGCTTCCTGTCGGTTCGGTTTGCGTAAAAAGGAGACTTCTGATTCTGTGCGACTTTGCCGTTATCAATCAATTTTCGCCATGTGGTTCGGCTGTGAATATGTCCAAAAATTCAGCTGATATCAATTAGTACCAACGTAATGTCTTTCACAATGAATCTATTTATGGTAATGCAATACAAAAATGACAATAAATAACAATATTTATTGTCACTTCATTGTGGAGGCAAGACTATGCACTCAATGTCTAATTTGTCATTACTCAGCCTAAGTCTATGGTTTTTTACTTAATGTATATTACGTCATGGGAAATGATCTCCGTTCAAGTAAAACCTAGTACATTAACGTGTGAACAAAAGTACGATGATTACACGACGTGTAAAGTTCAGGAAAGCCTGAGTTTAGCTCCTCCGACGCCTCACACCCATTTTTCAAGATGTGTTACGCCGAACGGCGGTTATACCAGCTATATAGATACAGATACAGATACAGAACATCATGGTCACTGAAATCGTCTCCTGCTGTGGATGACTTAAATAGAAGGCTCAGGTCCTGCAACACTCTTTTACAAAGTTTGTTCTCGATTCAGCACTCAAAGGAGATGAGCACAGCACTACAGCAGCTCAAGAAAAAGACGCGTCTCAACTTGAACATATCGAATTCAAGGCATGACTAAGTTCGCAGACAGGAGACCTTTGAGTTTTCACAGTTCAATGAAGACTCTCGGACTGTATAGGAGTGTCCCCTAGTGATGTTTTCTTTGATTTATTTTTATTTTAGCACATACAACAATTAAAAGCAAATGATAAATAGAATGAAAAGTAAACATGCAGGGGGGAACAGAAGCCTGTGCAGCTTTTCATGGCTCTCCCTCAAAACTAGGTTTTAATGAAACGCAATGCACACAATCTAATTAACAATGAAACACCATCATCATCCGGGCGTGCTGGTTGCACGAATGGACATAACATCTCTATCCTCCATAGCCTTGTGCAGTTCTTCAGCCGAGGAGCCAGTATCTTCACAGATACAACATGATAAAACAGATATAACATAAAAAACACAATATACATAAATCAGGGCCAAATGAAAAAAAAAAAAACTTTGTTTATCATTTATTTAACCAGTGTGAAAGCATATGAAAATACACCAAGAAAATTATAACGCTGCAAATAATGAAAACTAAACTATCAAATACAGGTGAATGTCTGGCATTGTGAACCGACAACTTCGCGTACCAACAAAAACACACGGTAGCCGTAATTATTACCCATGTAGCGTGTCGTGCTATAAAATATACAATCAGTCTCTACAAACAGCAACCGTACAGTATCAAATAACTGAAGTACGAAAAAACAATTACTCTATCTTATCCGTGTACATTTAACCTTACACACGCCCGGTCGCATGACCGGTCATGAGTACATACCATCTAGCATTTGGACTGTTTATCTTTACCGCGGAATTATTGATTGAAAACGCAACATGGCCAATACTCAAGAGAAGTAATAGATCTGTTGATAATCACGAGTGCTTTGTTTTTCACAGGTAAATGTTTTCGTCGACGAGCCTAATGGTATTGTATATGATATCATGTTTGCAGTCTGCAAGTATTTTAATTTAAGAATTGTACACAGTAGACGTACAGGAATGTGTCCACGAGAATACAAGTTCGCTCATCATCATATTGTTATTAGTAGGGATGTCCCAAGGTCTGCATGAGCATATTCGTGTTTACTTTGTATGGAGTTTCTGCAATTGTACAGATGTAGACATTTGTACTGACACACACTCCAGTACAATTTATAGAAATATTTTCAACCGTTCCAATTCCGTATATATGCACGATGCAAGAAAGTGAGAGAGAGAGAGAGAGAGAGAGTGTGTGTGTATGTGTGTTTGTTTGTTTGTTTGTTTGTTTGTGTGTGTGTTTTTCTGTCTTTCTGTATATTTTATCAGCACATAACATTTGGATGAATTTTGGTAATATTTGGTATATAGGTAAGCTTAGTTTGGGGAAGGCAAATTTCAGAATAGCATATGCGGCTCCTGGCGGCGGTTCTTGGTACCTCAAGACGTCAGCAGATAGTAACCTTGTCTACGCAGGTAGCATAAACAGACGTGTACTGACGTGAAGCTATGCAAAATGTCCATTATTTGTTAAAGGGCAACGTTGGGGAAGAAAACTCTAAATAATTCTTAACTAGAGAAATAAACTTATTTTAACTACCTTTTCAGGTGTAAAAACACTGGTTCGGTATTTCAATTTATCAACTGTCCGAACTTTCTGAGGAAAACAGATGGTAACGAAAGGACAGGGTAGCGTAAATTCACAATCAATGTAATGATGAATTCAGTTTTGATAATCAGCTCTTAGTGTATAAACTATATATGCAATTACTTATCTTATCGTTCTTTTTTAATTACATGTGTATGCAAGGGTAATGACCTGCCTACTTAATACTACTTAAAATTACAAAGGGTAAAAGTCAGGAGATTATTATTCATAAAACGAAAGTAGATACCTAGATGGTTACGCGCATTTATTCATAGGTAGGGTGACCGGCCATGTGCACATGCCATCTGGTTTGGTTTATTCGGATCTCAATTAGTCACTATTCCTCCTGGAGTCCGGGTGAATGATGCAATATCCATGTAACTGATACGAGGTGGAGTAAATCACCAAGTCCCGATAGTAGAATTTGTACCATCGCACACCAAGGCATGCCCCTGCCCTTTTCCGAAAAGCGTGGGTTCTTTAACGTGCTTGGGTTGTGACTCTCCCCAAACACATTTAACGTCCTATCCGAGGGACGGCCCTAGCCGAAGCTAGGTGCTCATTTCACCACGGCAAGCCGTGTAAAGTGCCTTTCTCAAGGGCACAAGATCGGTGACATAGCAGGATTCGAACTCGAGACCTCTCGGTCCCGATAGTGCCAAACACGCGATCTCACATGGTACACGGAGTTCAAATCTTTACTGCCAAATAATTGATTGAATGGAATTGCAACCATGCTGATAACCAAGCGACGTAATAGATCTGTTTATAATCATAAATGCTCTGTTTGTATGGCACTTTTGTTCTCGGCAATGCCACAGAGGCGAGGCGAGCCTAATAGTATATTATGTGTGCAGTTTGCATATTCAAACCTGTGCAGGAAAGAGTCCACGCGTACGAAAACTTTAGTCCGCAAGAATGTCTTCACAGGAATGTGTATCCACAGGCACACTAGAATACTCCAAGGGTTTGATGGAATGTGACTGCTGGATTATGTCCTCTTTTATTTGTACAGTTTCTGCAAATACACATATCTACACATTTCTACTAACACATAGCCCAGTACAATTCATAGGAATATTTCAAACCGTCGTAAGTATCCCGCCATTTACATTCCGATTCTGTATGAGCACTGTGTAGAGAATTTAAAGATAGCTTTCTGAGTCTTGACTTTTAGATTGCAGATATGGAAGTCAAGGAAACTCAATATTTCAAAAGGATAACTGGAGATATCAGGGATTTCTGTGCTTTACAAATAGCTTAAACTGATGTGTACAGTACAAATAAAACTTATGCAAATTGCAGATTATGAAATTTTGTATAGTGTATGCAGAATTTGTAAAAACCTCAACGATTTTGTAAAACCCAATGTTTTCAATATAGGACGTCACCACATGAGGCCATATGTTTCCGTTTCATGATTGGGCTATTTATACATGTGACATGTGTTACTGATAAAGTGAAGTACGTTGATAAATATGCAAATGAAGACCATTTTTGACTAATTGAAGAGAAAATGCTATGATTCAATCTGGTAAATGACGGAAGGTTCGTCCTGTCCAATTTGAAACCTACTTGAAGGTGAATAACGTTGAATGTAAGTTATGCAAATGAGGACCTAATGTGTGTTATTGGATAATCTATTTCCAACGGATTTTATACGGAGATAATTTTACAATGTGTGGAGGATGGATAGACAGTAAGTCCCTTTTAAATTTTGTGTCTGTATCTGTATGTATAGAGCCGGTATAACCGCCCTTAGGCGTAACACACCATCTAATGTTTGTAGACATAGGGAAAATACATGGTCTGTTACGTTTGCTTGTCTTGCAGAAAGTGGCACTATACAAGCCTGCAACGATGTTCCTACTACACGGCAATATCGCTGTCCTTGATATGGAAACCCAGAAGAATGTCTTGTGGTTCTGTAAAGATGCCACCGAATACCTTGTAATTGGTGACGGTAAGTAACTTGAAGACCATAATTGAAATAAAAAGGCAACAATAAACATAGCTACTTGCAGCCATGCAGAACGTATAAGGTTTAGGCTTGCACTCTTAATTATAATCTACTATGCGAAGATAACAGTTAAGACGCGATGGTTTGGCTGCACATAAAAATAAATATCATATTTAACTAAAAAGCAAGAATCAATCTTAATAAATGGGAAGTTAAGAACCGATGCGGCAAAGCTTGCTTTAGAAAGAAAAAAATATTCAACGACTGAGGCCAGCAGTAAGAGTGTTCTGGTTAGGGGTGGGTACCGGTACAGAAACTTCAGGTCCGGTTCAGGTTCAGAGGATCAGATCCAGGTCCAGACCTGAACCAGGACCTGATTCAGTCTGAATCATACCAATGGTCCATTTCACTACAAAGAAATCTGTTTGGTGGAGTATTAGACTTTCACTGGCGTTTTAATATCATACAACGCTAACTGCACCTGTATGATTGACTGTAAAACTTGGTAAAAATGACTGTAAACTATAATCTGCTTCGCTCTTGTTATTTTCTTCCACCTGCAAGCGCCAAAACGTGTGAATGCCTGATCAAATAATCTTTTAATTTTCTAAAAGGTCCAACATCCGGTCCACCTACTTTTTCAGTTTTTTCCGGACCGGTCCAATAAGAAAAACCGGTTTTGTACCGGTACACTGTACCGATACCCAGCCCTAGTTCTGGTCTAATATCCTTGCATTGAGCATCAAATGATTTCCCGAAAACAAGGAAATGTTATTACTTCGAGGAAATTAGACAATCTCTAGACACCACTTACTGTACGATTAAGTTTCGACCCTAAATTGATTGTTGCAGTTCGTTGATGCGCTTTGAAAGTGTTTGAGAATCCTGTCGTGCAATGCACTTCTAGGCCTTTTCAAGCAGGACATCGAATGCATATATTTTGAAATGTGGAACATATAAGACGTAGTTTTATTTTAATATGTAATATTTGCTTTTTGCTTTCAAAGAAATACAGAGAGTTACCCCTCAAGTTGCTGCTGGGCTGATTTCTGCCGCTCTTTCTGTGTTTTGCTTCATCCTCTGTAAACCCCCTCCACCAGGTTTGTACATAATTAAGCCAGTTTTTTAAATGTCTCAGCTACTTATTTTTATGTCACTTCAGACAGCTAGATTACCACTTAAGCTTTTACAAGTTGATTTTCAAGGATGCATATACATGTAAACAGACGTACACAGTTTGCTTATTTGTCGTGTCACCTCGTCAGATACGTTGTGTATCTGACGTTATGATATGCAAAATAACAATTAATATTATTCAAGCAATTGGATATGATTTTGGAAACGGTAATCAAGCATTTTAGATAACATACGTTATTTTTTTGGCATCTATAACGCTTCCAAAAGCATATCCACGTGCTTAAGTAATTGCCATTTGGCGTATCTTGTGCAATTGATTGGATGTCTAACCTTTATCGAGATACACCACATAAATACGTACATTAAGCACGTAGCTATCGACGCTATCGTCCCTGCTTGAAATATCCTTGTGAAAAATGATTTCAATATTTGGTCGAATCCAGGTCTATATGTGTCCCTAAATATATATAAGGGCCATGTTGAAAAAAAATGAAATAGATACAAGTACGTATTAGCATAGTAATAGTGTTTTGTACAGTAATTGTGTTCTTGTTACATACCATTTTAATGTTGGCTTAGAATCTATTATATCAGTAATACAAAAGCAAGCAAGCTGTGATAAGAATTTTACCTCTATTAATTTGTTCATTTAGATAAGTCTGAAATTAACACAAAATAAGTAATCATAATTCTACCCAGCACCCTCTTACCCCTGTCATACACTTGCAGATAGAACAGTCCCCAAGATTGAATGTCCCAACGACATACACGTACCGGTGCGACCACTGGAGACGACAGCTTCGGTATCCTGGATCGAACCAATAGCATGGGATGACAGAGATCCCTATGTATCGTGCGTACAATAACACAATTAGTGTTAATTTAGTCATCTTTACATGAGACGTTTTTCTTTCACTGTAGACCTTATGAGCCATACTATATGAGGCTTTCTTCCTTCAGCTAGTCCCCAATATCATGAATATCCATCAAAGTCTGCCTAATTCGAATGCACTCGTGCGCGCGTACTCATGTACACACGCATATACACACACAGAGGCATGCACATAATCCCTTTTACATGCACATACACATAAACACGCACACACATATAACTATGTACTATATGGATATAGATGTGTATATGTGTGTAAGTATATCTCTATCTCTTGAATAAGAAAATAGTTAAATATAAAAATAAACAGTACAGAAGTACACTTACACTAGTTATGACAAAGTAGATGATAGGAAGAGAAATATACAAATGATAGATATAAAACTTTATTTCTCTAAATCACATAAATTCACCTGATGTATGCCCATACTGGCTTGATTTTAAAACTTTACCTCATTACTGTACTCGTTAATAGTATTTCGATAAAGTACCAGGAAGCAATCGACCATTTTTTTTAATTATCGACCCTAGTACGGTAGGATTCCAGTATAATTGTATAAATATAAATTCATTCACTGCTACTTAAATCCAAATGAGGTAAAATAAAAGAAAGAAGAAATTGAACAAAAAAATAGATATTTATGAATATAGGACAAGAAGGGACCCGGAGTGGTTAAAACCAGGTGTGATACTTCAAAGTGGTGTGCACAAAGTCACCTATTCTGCAGTCGACGCCTCCGGTAACTCCATCTCCTGCTCATTTTTCATCATTGTTGACGGTAAGTAAAATTATTCAAGAACATATACGTACAGGGTTTTAAATCTTAAAATGGATCATATGAATGAATAGGCACACGGAGGCCATAGAAATTGCAAACAATAAGGAGCCTCACGCAAGGTTTCAAGTCATTTGGGTTCCACTTCGATACAATGATGCAGCCAAGGAGACCTACATGTTGTGGGCTGAGAATATGTAAGAGAACTCCTACAATCTTTAAATCTTAAAAAAGTCATTATGCAAGTTAAGATGTAAAAAAGTATTCAGGCTTAAAATATACATTTATAGATACTTTTATAGCTATTTACATACCAAATAAATTTGTTTTTGATGTCTATAGATAATATGTCAAAATGTCCACTCAAACCCAAATCATTGTTGATTTCTGATATATGACTTTGCTATCTTACAGTCACAAGATGCCCGCATCCGTCACTCATAATTCCTCAGGTAGAAGAAGGGATTATGCTGGTCAGATTCTATCCAGACTCAACCGATTTACTTCTTGGAACGACTTTTGTAGCAACATGCAAACATGGATACACCTTAAGCGACGGTTCCTCGCAAATTTCGAGGACCTGTGGGAGTTCTGGAGCGTGGGATGGTACAGAAGTCATGTGCAGAGGTAAATGTATTTTATTTTGTACCTAGGTACCCGCTTCCGGTCTCACTAAATACCGAAAACAACCGAAAACAACCGAAAACAACTTGACCTTTACCGAAAACAACCGAAAACAACTTGAAAAATACCGAAAACAACTTGACATCTACCGAAAACAACTCGGAAAATACCGAAAACAACTCGAAATCTCCTAAAACACGCATGAACAACCGATAAGAACTCCTAAACAGACTGAAAATAACTCTTAAACAACTACTTATTTTCATTTTATTTTCATCTACTCGTAACTATCCCTTGAATTATTTTCTCCTAGGCCGACGGCGAGAATGGGGTGATTCTGAATGAAGGATTCTTCCAGAAAAGGGGATTTAGACTGTG
The DNA here is from genome assembly GCF_000003815.2 of Branchiostoma floridae. Taxonomy (NCBI): domain Eukaryota; kingdom Metazoa; phylum Chordata; class Leptocardii; order Amphioxiformes; family Branchiostomatidae; genus Branchiostoma; species Branchiostoma floridae. The sequence goes on from NW_023365733.1 coordinate 123,550, forward strand.
GAAACACCTTTATATCCCACACTGTTTTATGATGTAGAACAAAATTCTTATTTTGATCATTTAGTTTAATCCAGAATAAGGGGCCGCTGTGGTAAGACACGTTTGCGGTTTGTCCATTAAAACCGATTTGTTGTGATAGCGGAATGCGTTAAAATTGAGCAAGAAATGTACTAGATTGTTTTGGTTGCTAGAAAAAAAATGTAATACACATTTAGGTAAATGCGCAGTAGGCAGATTCAACAGTAATTAATAAGCAAACCTATTTTCGAAGCAGTTTTGTCGGGGGATAGTAGTGACTGCGATTTCTTGTTGGGGCCACTACTACACCCCCGCTCCACCGTAACCTCTGCTTGGAGTTACACAGTAGATGCCAAGTAGTATAGATATCCATTGCTGAGTTTGCGAGTTAACCAAGCAGTCCCCGCTTATAACATACAGGATCCATTAATCTGAATTCGAACATTAATATATTCAAAAGGGCAAAGGAGATCGTTGACTCTATTATTGCTAATATTGTATTAATAACATGGGTCGTCCTAGCCTACCCCCTGTCCAAAATAAAATGAAAATTATTAAATAATAACCCATTGAAATGATTTTCTGTTGTTCATGGTTGTGTTTAGTTGTTTTCGGTTGTTTTCGGTTGTTAAAAGTTGTTTTCGGTTGTTTTCGGTTGTTTTCGGTAGTTAAAAGTTGTTTTCGGTTGTTTTCGGTAATTAAAAGTTGTTTTCGGTTGTTTTCGGTAATTAGTGAAAGTTGTTTTCGGTTGTTTTCGGTAATTAGTGAAAGTTGTTTTCGGTTGTTTTCGGTTGTTTTCAGTTGTTTTCGGTTGTTTTCGGTTGTTTTCGGTATTTAGTGAGACCCCCTGCTTCTTCCAAAGCAGAGAAAGCATGTACCATTTTTTTTACAAGTCTTTGGTATGACTTGTCCGGCCGATATGACTGATTAGCACTCAGCATTTAGGAAAGAGTATGGGAGTTAAACACACATCACTAACAGCGGACCAGCCCCCTGCTGTAGTGACTTGTAGCACAAATGCGTGGCTTAAAGGTCTTACAGAAATGGAGAATGGCTCCACCACTACCTATCTGCACAGATGTACGGGCAACTTTAAATTTAACTTACCTGCTTTTTAATTTAGAACTTCCAGTTTAAAGTTGATACGCGAAGCTCAGATTTACAAACCCTTTGTCAAATCAAGCACGCTGTTCATAACTCGCAGTTTTTAGCACTAAACCTCGCATTGCTATGCGGAGTTCCAAGACACCAAATAACATATTCAAATTAAGCAAATGTGTAAATTTCATTCATTCATAGGATGATAATCTATTTCCATGTAGGGGTGCAGTGTGATCCATTAAGGTTGCCATACAGAGGAAATGTGTCTTGTACCGATGGCAGCAACTTTCTCAGTGTGTGTACCTACAGCTGTGACGAAGGATTTGGCATATCCAGTGGCACGAACATAGTAAGAGTGTGCACGGCGGCAGCAGAGTGGACAGGCATAGAGCCACGATGCACAGGCAAGTAAAACATACCATTTACATTTTTTTCATAATGCCGTTTTTTTCTTTGGATAGTTTGTAAAATGTCTAGGATTTGACAAATGTCTACCTATCATGAGACCAAATATTCTTTACAAAGTTGTCAAACTTTGTCTTTTTAGCAGCTGACGGTTACTATTCATTCAATTTCAGACACGATCAAACCAGAAATCGTCGACTGCCCGGGGCCTCTCATCATCTATTATCTAGATATGAATGAGCAGGATGTGACTGTGGTTTGGGTAGAACCAACAGTAGTGGATAATGTAGACTATAGTTTGACTGCAAGCCTTTCAGAGGGGCATCCGCCAGGGTCATCATTCGCTGTGGGAACCCACAAGATTGTCTACACGGCAACTGACACGTCAGGAAATGTGGCAACTCCTTGTGAATTCACAGTGTCTGTCCGAGGTACGACGTACATGTAATAGTTACTAGTAGGTCTTAATGCTTTTAGGTCTTAATGACCATTGATCGGTCGTTTTCGACATTCCTAAGATAATAAGACTGGGGTTTTAGGCATTTTCCTCTGCTTGATTTCTAGGTGGAAGTGATTTCTTTGGCACTTCGTTAGGGTTCTCGTGCAGTGAATGTCTCTGCTTCTATTCCACTCAGGGACAAAGTAAGGCTGGTACAAGACATTCGATATGATGTAGGATTGTAGGATTTGCTGACCATAGGATCATTTAGGTAAAAACGCGTATATGTATGAAAACATTTGTGTCACTTCATACAACAACGATTTTATTTTCAGAAATCACCTGTCCTGTTGTGTATAAGAAGCCGTATCAAATTGTGACGTGTCCGAGTGGGAACTCATACGGTTCACGTTGTGAGTTCTCGTGTGAGGATGGTTCCCGGCTCATCGGTACGAACTTTACGTACTGTGGCAGGAGAGGCGACCCTCCAGTTGGCTATTGGGACTGGGACCGGTTGGCAGGGCAGCCTTTAGGTGACGATGACGTCCTAGGTCCACCTAGATGCCAAGGTAAGCTCAAATTATAATTGTTCTACTTACTTTGTTTTGTATTTTATAGTGGGAGAATAAAGTAGTAGAATAGATCCTCGTTAGGTATAATCCTATTGATGATAATATATGTACTGTCTTTATCTCTATCAGTCTCTGTAAAAGCATTTTTACCTTCGCCGAGATGGTTATATTTTCGGTTAAGGCCTCATGTTGTGTCCCTATATGTAGGTCAACAGCATATAACTCGAAAAGCTGTGTATGGATTTTAATGATATTTGGTATTTAAGTAGCGGTTGCGGAAAGGAAGGTCGTGTTCGAAAATGGTTGCGTAGCCTTTTTCCGTCAGGACGGTATCGGGCCGAACGTGTGCGTCCGCTTTCTCGTAAACAGTATAACTCAAGAACCCTTGAATGGATCCTGATAATATTTGGCAGGTAGGTAGGGGTCAGGAAAACGAAGGTCAAATTCGATAATGGGTCCCTCAGCGACTCCCTAAGGTAATGCAGCAAAACTTTTAATTTTGACATTTCGTGTTCTAGATATGCTGTGGTCATGATTAAGTGGTAGATAGCCCTTGGGGTAGAGAGTAAGTGCTGTGAGTTTGGACCCCCTAGCGGCATTTTTAGAACTGCAGGCACCAATTTCCGTTCAAACCTTGGACGAGAATAACTCGAGAACATGTTGACGGATCATCATGAGTGATGACTTACATAATGTAATACTAATCATGCAAATCAAAAGCTAATTTGCATAATTAATCAGGAAAGTTCATAAATCCATGCCAACAGCAAATAACTCAAGAAGCTGTATGTGGATTTTCATGAAATTTGGTATTAAAGTAGCGGTTGTGGAAAGGAAGGTCGTGTTCGAAAATGGTCGCGTGGCATTTTTCGCCAGGACGGTAGCGGGCCGAGTGTGTGCGTCCGTTTGTTTGAGGAATGCATAACTCGAGAAGCCTTGAACGGATCCTGATAATATTTGGTAGGTGGGTATGGGTAAGGAAAACGAAGGTCGAGGTCGATAATGGGCCCCCTAGCGGCTTTTTCAGGTACTGCAGCAAAACTTCACCTTTTGACATCTCGTGTTCTGAATATGCTGTGGTCGTAATTTTTTATAGGTACCTAGCCTAAGTGATGACGTACATAGAGTAATACTTATTATGCAAATCAACAGCTAATTTGCATAATTGATGAGGAAAGTTCATAAATCCACTGAATTCCATGATAGGGCTTTCAAAATTGTCACATGTAGCAGAAATGTAAGAGAAATGTCCAAAACATATTAATTATGCAAATGTTGACCTGATTTACATAATTAATGAGAAACATGAACATGTTGATGGATCATCATGATTTTTGGTAAATAGATAGCCTAAGTGAAGACTTACATAGTGGGATACTTATTATACAAATTAACAGAAAATTTACATAATTAATGAGGAAAGTTTATGAAAGTGTACATAATTTCATTGTCACCTCTGCCAAGAAGTTAATGTTTTTGTGTTTTTGTGTTTGTGGGGAACACACGTTCATGCAGTCGTTTGCTATTGGGGTAGGTCCTCTTTAGTGATACTAGTACATGAATAAGACCATAAAGTCTTGAATAAAGGCATGAATATTTGGCGAAGGGATGTGTTCGTGGAACTCTAGTTGTCCATAGTTTCAAGAGTTAACGTTGTGTAAGTGTATTATTGTATTGCTCTTTAGGGTCCAACGCACGGTGTCAATATGAAGCTTTAAGTGATTATGATAACAATGACACCTAACTGCAACATTCTGATCACATTTAACTATCTTTCAACAGCAAAGGCGTTTGCACACAATATAAACGCTACTACAATAAATCAAGATCTTCCCTCTTAAAATTACAGATATAGATGTTTCAAACCAACTGCCGTGTCCGCCAGTCATTGGTATTGCAGTTTGAGGTTTTAACACTAATGTAAGTGTCAGGTTAGAATGCAGCAAATAATTAAAGAATTTGCTGCCTAAGTACTTCGTAACACATCTGCTCTATTACAATTAACGACATGGCTCTTTTTTCCAGGCCATCCCTGTCGAGATCTGAGGGTCCCACAGAATGGAGCCCTGGCCTGCGATGCTTGGCTTAAAGGGAAATTCTGCTCGATTCTGTGCAATGACCGATACGATATTCCTCCAGGGTTGCGTATAAGAAACTCTTTATGGGTTTGTGGAGATTCGGGAAACTGGGACTACCCTGATCCACCACACTGCTCTGGTAACACTTACCAAAATTATCTTTCCTTGACAGTTTTACATTCTTTTACTGCATTGTTGGGGCAGGTTATCATTATGACCTGCTTTTCTTTAAACGCATACCAATACTCTACAGTACACTACAACAACAAGTACTTTTAAATGTCCCATCCCTTCTTCCAGTATGTTGTTTCCAATGTAACTAATGCTCAAAACATTTAATTTCAAGAGTTAAATATGTATTTACCTTTATACAAAACACTGTACACATATCGTTCGTTTAGTTTTATCCCTAACCTCAACTGAATGTAACGGAAACTATGTTTTCTTTTTTCGTGTAAAACGTTTTTCCTCTTTCGCTTCTTTCTGTCAAGATCTAAAGTTGTTTCGTTCCCATTTTGTTGTTTTCAGCAAGAAGACGTCCGAATTCCATCAGGCTCCCCTCTGAACTTCAGTACTTTGTTGGAGACTGTCTAAACCCTGATGCACAGGAGCAAATCATGCAGAACTTTGTCCAGATATTTCAACATTCGGGCTTTGGTTATACTTGTGCCCATCTAAGCTGCACAGTAGATAATGTTAACGTTATCTGCGACGAAAACACTCGACGAAACAGTGACGATAAACCAAGTAATTCATCTGAAACATTTGTACTAACGATTCAATTTGACTTTGCCCTACCGATTTCCGATGACATGTCTGTATATGACAGTCAAGAGGTGTTGTATTCGTTAGCAGAAGAAACAAACAAGCAGGTCTCATCTGGGAATTTGACATTGAGGAATATCACAGGATCAGAGCTGGAGTCGAATAAGGAGTCCTTCACACGTGGGTTAAGTACGGTGCAATGCCCAGATGGCACAGAGGCTCGTTACCACACACTTTCATGCGGTAAATACCCTCCTTATCATAGAAATTCTAAAAGCAAATGTATTAGATCTTACGCGTAGCCATGCTGCTGTCTATGGCATTAATTCTATATTATCATATAGCCAGGCGCCCCGGATCAATAAGAAGGCCCCGTTTCACGTTGGTAATTATGACGCCGTAATACATAGATTCCCGCCAGCCCTTCATGTATCACCCTTCTGATTGGTCGATTTGCATCGACACCAACACCAGTGTAATAACCAGTGTTCGCTTCGCTCACTCGGTGGTTTTATTCGGTGGTATAGCAAAGGACCAGGCGTTATGACACCATACACACCTCGTGGCGGGTCATTAACCCTTAAGTATAGCGATATTCATCTGAATGCTTACCATCCTCTCTCTGCAGTTGGATGTTCTGTCGGGACTTTCTACAACAGCTCATCCGAAAAATGCCAGAAATGTCCCGTGGGCACCTTTCAAGACGAAGACTCCCACTTCCGATGCAAAAGATGCCCCTACGGATACTCCACTGTGAGCGAAGGAGCAACCAATAGCACTGATTGTAAACGTGAGTTTCCCGCCGTTTGTGTATGTGCGTTTGTGTGCGTGTGTTTGTGTGTGTGTGTTTGTGTGTGTGTGTGTGTGTATTTGTGTGTGTTTCTGTATGTCTGTATGTGTGTGTATGTTTGTGTGTCTGTATGTGTGTGTGTATGTGTGTGTGTGTGTGTGTGTGTGTGTGTGTGCTAACGTGTGTGTGTTTGTATCCGTGTGAGTGATTGTGTGTGTCTGTATGTGTGAGTGTGTGTGTGTATGTATGTGTGTTTGTGTGTATGTATGTGTGTTTGTGTGTGTGTCTGTCTACACCATAATAATACCAACGTTGTTGTTATGATTGCTTTAGGATAATTTTGATTGAAATACACAATAGTAAGACAGTGCTTGACTGTCCTGTTTTTAGGTGAATGTAGACCAGGCTCCTTTTCATCAAATGGAGTGCAACCTTGCTCCCCGTGCAACAAGGGTGACTATCAACCGACTTGGGGTCAGAAGTCCTGCATTACCTGTCCACCAGCTACTACAACATTGATGGAAGGGCAAATTAGCGTAACTGCTTGTGAGAGTAAGTTTTTTTTAAAGACTTCTGGTGCCATTTTTAGATCCTTGTACTACAGTGCAGTGTATTTCATGTCCTTCTTATCATATATAGAACAATAAGGATACCTGTGCAGTGTAAGATCCATGGTTACAGAATATCTGAATGCGTTGTTGAAACGTCGATTCGTGTCTTTATTTCCGTGGTGCACGGTCGAGGTCAGGTGTCTCCAATCCAATAGGGCTGTTGTTACCTGTATAAAAAAAAAGATCACATTCTAGAGACATATTATTTTTGTGTGTTCTCAGCTATAACGCAAGATCATTTTTAATGCCTTTGTTTGTATTATTGCTTGTCTGGAGTTATCTAGGCCTTAATGATGCGCGACGATTTTGTGCACCATGACATTATTTTACGATGATGTTAACTCATAGAATAACACCCTCTCCAAGAAAATAAAGGTATTCAAATAGTCAATATAATCTCTGCTGGCTGGAGCTTATTAGCTACTCTCCAAGCTGATGCAAAGCTTATGCGTAGGTGTTAGGCCATTGTTTTTGTTACTGCCTATAGTTAGTGTTATAAGAAAACAGCTATCTACACGGAAACAGCAGGCTTAAAAGAAAGTGTAATTCCTGGTAAAGGACAAACAGCATACTTATCTAAGGGAGTTTTGGGTCTGATGTTGTCTCATCGTGCGTGTTTTTTTTCTAGATTTTGATTTCCAGTTTCCACGGCCAACTCACAATATGTCGAGTTGTGTTTTCTACGACAATGTGGAATTCAAAAACGCTAGTGGCATCACTGTTTCCTTTTGGATTTGGGTTGATAATGGCAGTCACCCAAATGCATCAATTCTCCACTACCACTGTAAGGACACCGGAGATCAACGTAACGCCACAATTTATCATCCCTGTTTCTACCTGACATCACCACGTAGTCTACGCCTTGGAGTAAGAAGGTATTGATTCAATTAACACTTCTCTAAAAAGTCCTCTTACTCAACCTCAATGCATCCATGAAGCTTGCTGAATAGTCTGACTAAGGTGGTTTTATGGGCTGTTTCCTGAGTTGGTTGCTAAGATTAAAATTAAAAAAAGGAATGCATGACTGTTACTACAAATTATGATATCAATGATAGACATTTTAAGCTTATCGGTTTTTCACCCTGTTAAATAAGCCTGCGTTACAATCTATGGCTGTTTGAGTTCAGTTGGGGCTGTCTTCCTTCCTTAGACCTTCTAACTCGTGTGAGAAGAATGCTTATAATTTTATCCAGAACTACCACTAGGAGCTTAGAATTCATTATCACGATGAAAATTTTACTAATAGGAGCTCATGGTTCAAGCATGTTCCAAATCCTTTTGCCTTATAGCTTAGCGGTGTCAGTGAAAGGGTCGCTAAAATTCCAGATTGGCTATCTATATATATATACACGGCACGAAAAACGGTATTTAAGGATGCTGAAACCATGCGTAATGTTGACGTATTTTCCTCCTTTACGGATCTATACACCACTTATACGAGTACGTAAATATTGCCTTTAAGTGGTCTTTCTGTAGGTCCGTGTTAGTCCTTATTTTCCGGTTTTCCCGTTGTCTTTAAGCAACTTAAAGATGTCGTAAATGATTTTTAAAACCCCCTTAAAACTTGTTTAAAGTTCACGTTTATTTGATCTAAAGCCTCTTTACGTCTCATATACAATTGCATTAAGTGGATTATAACGTGTGTTTTAGTGCCTTTTCAGCAGCTTAAAGTTGCCATAAATACTTATTAAAACGCCCTTAAGACATGTTTAAACTTCACGTTTATTTGATCTAAAGCCTCTTTACGTCTCATATACGTGTGCATTAAGAGGATTATAACGTGTGTTTAGGTGCCTTTTCAGCAGTTTAAAGTTGCCATAAATATCTATTAAAACGCCCTTAAGACATGTTTAAACTTCACGTATATTTGATCTAAAGCCTGTTTACGTCTCATATACGTGTGCATTAAGTGGATTATAACGTGTGTTTAGGTGCCTTTTCAGCAGCTTAAATTTGCCATAAATACCTATTATAACGCCCTTAAGACTTGTTTAAACTTCACGTTTATTTGATCTAAAGCCTGTTTACGTCTCATATACGTGTGCATTAAGTGGATTATAACGTGTGTTTAGGTGCCTTTTCAGCAGCTTAAATTTGCCATAAATACTTATTAAAACGCCCTTAAGACATGTTTAAACTTCACGTTTATTTGATCTAAAGCCTATTTACGTCTCATATACGTGTGAATTAAGAGGATTTAATGTGTCTATATTTTTCTTTTTAGCAGCTGAAAGTTGTCATAAATACGTACTAAAACACCCTTAAGGCATGTTTAAAGTTCCCTCTGTACGTCTCATATACGTGTGCATTAAGTTGATTATAACGTGTGGATAAGTGCCATTTTAGGAGAATAATCATTAGCACATTTCAAAGCAAGAAAATACAATGGATGAAACTTTGAAATTTTATTGAATTACGAGAAAATATTACATGGAAAAATAAAAAAAACCTACAGCCTACTAAGTATTTGTGGCCTTTCATTCTGATGTAGTCGGCAGTTGAAACAATCACAACGGTTGCGCAATTCCGTGCAGCAGTCCACAGTCCCATTTCCAGTGTCGGGTGAAGCGTCTCGGCGTAAGTTAAAAAGAGCACACATGTACAGTTCCATCTGGTCACCACAGGAATAAGAATCCGGTAAGATCTAGAGTAGTGGCCGATATGACTCGTGCTGTTGGATGGTCCTGGATTCTGTGAACGCGAAACATGTTCAGCTTGCAGTGTCGGCTTCTATTAATCCGGATGGTACAAGGGTCGTGATTTCCATTCTGTGTCGATTTCCAACAACAACAGCTTTTACAGAATGATAGCCACCTCGTATCTTTGAGTCAAATTCCGTCACCGGGGGTCCTAGGCGGTAAAAGCGGTGTCGCGGCCACAACTTGCGGGCTAGAACAGGCCCAAACTTTCTTCAATACTTCTCTTAAAAAATGAACGCCTGGAAAATAACCGCTCCCTGTCGTACGTATGGCCCGTAAATTTGAACCCCCCACTCTTTTCTGCCATTGGATACATCCTATCACATGACACAGCTGTGCC
>NW_023365733.1:133467-157448 GCF_000003815.2 Branchiostoma floridae
CGCGGATTCAAAGATTAAACATGTTGTATGTTTTACAGAAATACGCAACATTTCATATACGTCTTGACAACATATAAGCTAAACGGGGGAGGTCTCCCCTAGTTCGCTTAAACTGCGCGGATTTAAAGATTAAACATGTCGTATGTTCAACAGAAATGCAACATTTCATATACGTCTTGGCAACATATAAGCTAAACAAGGGAGGTCTCCCCTAGTTCGCTTAAACTGCGCGGATTCAAAGATTAAACATGTCGTATGTTCAACAGAAATGCAACATTTCATATACGTTTTGGCAGCATATAAGCTAAACGGGGGAGGTCTCCCCTAGTTCGCTTAAACTGCGCGGATTCAAAGATTAAACATGTTGTATGTTTTACAGAAATACGCAACATTTCATATACGTCTTGACAATATATAAGCTAAACGGGGGTGGTCTCCCGAGGATTCAAAGATTAAACTTGTTGTATGTTTTACAGAAATACGCAACATTTCATATACGTTTTGGCAGCATATAAGCTAAACAAGGGAGGTCTCCCCTAGTTCGCTTAAACTGCGCGGATTCAAAGATTAAACATGTCGTATGTTCAAAAGAAATACGCAACATTTCATATACGTTTTGGCAACATATAAGCTAAACGGGGGAGGTCTCCCCTAGTTCGCTTAAACTGCGCGGATTCAAAGAATAAACATGTCGTATGTTCAAATGAAATACGCAACATTTCATATACGTCTTGGCAAATATATTAACGGGGGAGGTCTTCCCTTCTTTGCGTAAATGACAGTTCGAAATAAATTATATATATGGCATCCTTCGGTCAATATTGACCATGGTATCCGCAACATTTCATATAACGTAAAATATCGCATATAAGCTAACCGTGAGAGGTTCTCCCCTGTTCGAATTAAACCTTGTGCACTCAGAAAGTTTGAATACGTCAAACGCTTTCGGAATAGCTAAAAAACACAGAAGATTATTGTATTTGACTTTGTATTGTATTGTATTTGTATTTGCTGAGGTATAAACATAACATTTTGTACCAGAAAGCGCAATAATTTTCAGTTTTGACTGTAAATCTTGCCACTGTTATAAAACAGATGACGCAATGTTTTATCTAACACCAGACAAAGGATTATTACATTTGACTTAGCCGGTTAACATGTATTTTGTAACAGATCTAGAGAAACGGTATTTGTCCGTTTTGACAGAAAATATTTTTGAGACATTTAAGTTGTCTTTTCGGCATACTTAAATACATGTAAAATTCACGCAAAGAAACACAACAGATTAAGTTAGATTTACAAACGCTGAAATCTTCCGTAAATGCCAAATGTATGTTTCCGATGCCTTTGATAGATCTTAAAATCTGCTGAAATATTTCTCCGCCTTTAAGGGCTTTATACGTATCTCTGAAACTTTGCTTAAAAAGTTGTTTTCGTTCTGTGCTAATGATTGCGCTACCCCCACGTATATTTTCTAACTACGAAGAGTACCATTATGATACTCTCTTTCACAGTCTTCATCTTTATCTTTTGGGGCAGGGGGAATAATGAAAAATATTGAAATGCATCAGTGGCTCCTTGTCAATTCTGTATTTTTTACGTCAATCAATGTTAGCATGCAACTGATTGATGTTACTGATTGTTTTATAGGGGAAACGACACTGCAGAAGTACAGACAGAAAGCAGTTTGCGTCTTGAAACCTGGCATCATGTTGGAATCGGATACAGCAACACGAAAGACGAGTATATGGTCACAGTCGATGGAGCCATTGTCGCTTATGGCTCTTTATCTCAACAAAAACAACAACAACCACGAGAAGGCATCAATCAGCGTGGGCCTTTTGGACTTGGCTGTCACATTACTGATTGTTAGTGTCCATATCATACATACCAATTTTTTTATTTTTTATTTTTTTAATATAAATGACCATTTAGAAGCAAAGATATAAGCCAACAACAACAGTCGTTAGTTTTTTTGTTAATCTATGTAAAATTTTATAATTACAAAGCGGGCAAAATTTTAAAGAACAATGTAAATGTTTTCCAATTGAGTGTAATAATGGTACTGCTAAAAACCATGGAGGTATCTAGCAAAACCAAAATATACTCAATATCTGTGTACACAAATGAATATGAGTTTCTTTTATCAGTGACACCAAACAACACGAGCTCCTTTTCTGGCTTCATCAGTAACGTGAACATCTGGAATTACACGAAGAACGAAATGGACTTGCAGCAAATGGCAAGAACATGCGTCAACACCGATGTAGGAAACGCGCTTGGCTGGTCCCAGTTTGGTACAGCACAGCAACTGGATGTATCAATACAAATTCCCAGTTTCTGCGATGGTAATTATTTATTTCTTATATCTTTTGATCCCCCCTTAAACATAATTTCAAATCCTGTCTGCCTCCACAAATCTCATACCTTCATATTGTTTTAATTGTGAGGTACACGTAATACTGAATACTTGAGAGATTTCATGTGTACTGATATCAAATTGATATGATATTCTACTTTTAAATGTAATATTCCTATGGATTTTTATTCACAAGTAGTCCAATAAAAAGCGACCTTCCCTACACAAATGATGCTGTCGCTTACCAGACATGCAGAGTGTTCGTAGTCCCAAGGAAGGGACGTTAAACTTTGGTCCACTGTTCATTGTGCTTGTCGAAACGCCTGCGGAAATTTCTCCGGAACAATGAATTTCTAAATATTGTACATATTGTCTGTCTTTCCTATACTAACATTACTGTTCGATGAGCTAACTGCCTCAAAATGACATTATTTTTCATTTTCTTGCACGTATGCACACCTTGACTTTGTATTGCCGTAAATATGCATATTTTTTAAGTCCTGGATTATTGCCTACCAGGAACAGACCAGGTGTTGCGTAGCCTGTGTCACTTACGTATTTGTCTCTGTATGGATTTAAATCAGGCACTTAACAATTCGTATACCCTACATAGACACTGATGAGTGTGCATCGGCACCATGTGGAGACAACCTTTGTGTAGATCAACTCAGAAACTACAGCTGCATCTGCAAGGAGGGCTTCACTGGGCGCGACTGCAAAATCAACATCGATGACTGCCTGGACAACGTTTGTGAGAACAATGCTACCTGTCTCGATGGCGTGGGAAACTCCACTTGTCTGTGTCCAGATGGGTTTGTTGGCGACTTCTGTGGAATTAGTTCAGGTATCTATCATTTATGAAATGAAAATTATGGGCATCTTTTGACTAGTGACACTAATGTAATGAGTTGAAAGCATCTAAACCATACAGATTACTTTGCAGCGCCGGTGAAAATATTTTATGCAAAGAAATGGGGAAATGTGTTGCCACAATACGACGTTCCGTCTCATATTTGCATTCCAAACTGCAGTTGATGGCAACTGGACACCATGGAGCCAGTGGAGCAGCTGCAGTGCTTCTTGTGGTGGAGGAAACCACAGCAGGACCAGGGAATGTATCAATCCTCGTCCTACGCATGGGGGCAACAACTGCACATGGCCATCAGTTGAAATTGGTGCGTGTAATGCAGAAAAGTGTCCAGGTGAGAATAATGCTTTGTGTAGGGATACAGATGTCCAATTACAGACAATTAGCAGATGATGACTTTTAGTTGTTTTCCAATAGCAGCAATTTCAAAGTGACAGATGTCCAATATCTGCTGTCTCTGTATGATTTTCTTCTCTTTTCTTACAGTTTGCAAAAATCTAACTAATCCATTGAACGGTTTTGCAACCTGCAACTCTACTGATAACGAGATTAACTGCACCATCTCCTGTCAGGACGGGTTCGAGTTTTATGACCAGCCAGTTCTTCACTATCACTGTGGACAGTCAACAGCCTTCAGATGGAATCATGAGTCACCAAGGAATCCCATGGCAAGATTTCCACCATGTACAGGTGAATTAGGTTTCCATTATTCTAATATTTATCAACTAAGCGTAGCAACGTTATTCAAAGACATTTAAATGTTTCTTTTATCACATCAATACCAGTCAAGCCACGTGGCCATGTAATGGAATTACCATTCATTATTGGTCATGATGTTAACATTGAGGGTAACAATCAATCGTTTTGTTATCTTGTTTACAGAGGTCACCATACCAAAAGTGCTGAATGTGAAACATGAAATGACATACTCGGACCTGCCTTGCAACACAGAAGAGAGTGCTCTTCTAACCAAGTCAAAAGTCGAAAAAACGATTCAGACAAACGTGGAAGAAATAGATTGCATAAAACACGATTCTTGTTACGTCAGGGCAATTGACGTCCAAAATTGTTCAGGCATGATTGACGTAAGCGACACAGTAACGGTTACTGTTGAGCTGTCAAGTACTTCTGTGGGTAATGAGAGGTCCAATGCAAAGCACATTGAAAGAAATTCATCAAATGAAACAGGTAAGACTTTTGGTTACACTAATTCTGTGACTGGAATGCGAGTAAATTTCTACACCAACGTCTACAATCTTGGCAAAAATGTTTCTCGTTCTGTCTGACACAGAAAACATAAAAAGCTATTGTTTGTTTGCAACTTGGTGTCCTTTCTTCTGGGAAGAATTCTACATTCGTCTATATTTCACCATGAACTATGCATATGATTTGGAAATTACACCTAATGTAAACAGATACTTTACTTACGTACACACTGCACACCACCGAGGTCCTCCTTAACATTTAATAATAAAATACTACGTTGCTAAATGATGGGACGTTCATGCTTGCGGCATCAGAAAACAGTAATGGTGAACATTATAAGATGTGAAGTATGCAAATGAACCAATAAAATCATTTGCAAAAATTAGACCTCCATATATTGAACAACTCATCATCTTATTTGGTTAGGAAAGATAATCAACTGATACATGTGTATATGCAAAGTAGGAAATCATATATATTCAGTTAGAAACATTTAGACTTCGTCACTTGTGACCTATGGAATAACAATATCACTGTTGACTTATGTTTCCCTATTTTGACAGAGTTCACACAATCCGTGAAAACCCTTGTTGCCACCTTAAAAGATTTGGAGATCGCTGCGATGCAGTTAGAAAACCAAACTCTCAACGATGTTTTCACCGTATACATTAACAATAACCCGTACACTGTAAACAACAATGCCACAAAGACGTATGGGGTTACTGAGTGCAACGTCGGCGAAACTGCAGTTATGTTTTATTGTGGTAAGAAACCCTTTATTATGCATTTATTAAGATTTGACCTGAAAACCTTGTTGAAACTAGTCCCTCAGCAGTCTTCCTCTAAAAGCCACGTAATATCATAAAGCGTATATTAGCTTTGCTGAGGTTAGACCCCTAATTAGATGATTGCATGTTTTCCATTTTGAAAACTCAAGGATATTTTACACAAGTGTATTACATATATATGTTTAAAACTATATAAGCAAAGGTGACTAGCATACAACGGAGGCTGGCAACATAGTTTGGTTCTGCACTGTCCAATGGCGTGAATAAAGGCAATACAGCAGAAGTAACTCTTTTTAAATGTTTATCTCATAGTGCCCTGTCCAGTGGGAACCAGCTTCAGCAACGGCAAGTGCATGCAGTGCAACAATGGCACCTACCAAAACGAGACTGGTCAGGTGTACTGCAAGCCCTGTCCCCCTGGCCTGACCACTGAAGGATTTGGAGCATTTGAAGAAGACGATTGCATTGGTAAGTTCGGCCGTACTGTGAAAACCTAAAAAGGTTAACAAAAGGCAGAATCGCCTTGATACACAGTGCAATAAATTATTTTAATAAATATAAGGCTGTAAGCTCTGTTTTGCGTACATGAAAGATGTAAACCGTTTTTAGCTTGTAGAATAATATTTGGAATAAAATAATTAAAGCAAAAATTAGCATCGGGACTTTCCTCCTTTTGTGTGTTTATTTGTCGATCGATATATGGTCCTTGACAAGGACTGGTACTGTTCAGTCAAAAATCTGTGTCCAATTTTCTGTGTTGGATATTACAGTTAAACTAGTTCAATAACGACATATTTGTTGTTGGGTTCAAAGTGGATCATATTTTTGTTAGTGTAATCCTGAAGGCATGGACACTATAAATACCCAATGCAACCAAGATATTGGGCATTTCAGGGCTATCGCTCATCTGTGTTTCAAGTGCCATC
Organism: Branchiostoma floridae; assembly: GCF_000003815.2. Taxonomy (NCBI): domain Eukaryota; kingdom Metazoa; phylum Chordata; class Leptocardii; order Amphioxiformes; family Branchiostomatidae; genus Branchiostoma; species Branchiostoma floridae. The sequence goes on from NW_023365733.1 coordinate 139,615, forward strand.
AGACACATTTGTTGCTAAATATGAGATCGAGGGAAAGTTAAATTGGAGGAGACATAATTGTTATGATAAGCTGAAGTCATATCTGGGACTTAGGATTTCGTCAGATCAAATAACTACAGATAATTATGTTTGCAATGCATATTCCGTTTATTTTTTCTGCAGTGGAAACATTTACTGAAGAACCAGTCACCAACATGTTTGAACCTGCGCCTGGTAATGGTATTGTCTGTGTTAAAAAAATCACTTAATGCGGTAACGTTATATACTTGTCATTTGATTTGTTATACATGTGTTTGTAACTTGTTGTTACATACGTCGTCTACGGTTAAAACGAAATTTCCATTTATAACGTTAAACAAATTACAAAACACGAAATAATGACATCAAAATGAAATGCTCATCAATATGTATGTTACAGTTTTAAAAGACGATCTTATAATCTCAAAGTAACATGGATTTGATGAGAATAAGAGAAGCAAAACGTTGAATGATAACATACACGAGAGAATATTTCAAAACGTTGATTTTATGTAATTGACAATTTCAGATTCCAGGATACCAGCAGTAGCAGGAACAGCTGGGGCATTCGCTGTCGTGATTCTGGTTGCAGTTGCCATAATTGTGCTTTGCAGACGTAAATATCATTTGTCTTATTATGCTTTCTTTGTTTTTACCGTTTTCCTATGAAAAGCTAGAATAACATTCTGATCATAAACGAATGAAGGTTAGAGATCATAAGAAAGATATTAAGTTACGTAGTTGATTTTCAAAGCTTCTTAATCATAAAAAGTTTAAAACAACAAAATTTACCTTAGTGAAATAAAAACGTCGCCCCAACAAGTAGTGGTCTAGATGAATAATAAGTTTTCTACATTTTTTAAACAGGTCATCAGGATACTGAAGCAGCAAGAAACATGAAGCGTCTATTCCGGATGCCAAAGAAGCCAGGTTGGGTCAAAGTAGCCAAAGAGGATCATAACACTATCTGTGAAACAGAAATATAGACAATTTTTGGAGGCCCACCAACTAGGCTAATGCTGGGATGTCAATATAAAAATCGTACATATTGTCTCATCCAAAATATTTCTAGTTTTAACGCCCTGCTAATATCTTTACCTATCGCTTATGATAGCCAGACGGTGTCCAATATACTGCCTGCATCAGGGGTATAGGTCCCATTCTCAGGGTATTGTCAACCATTAGTGAGTAGGGGATCTTACAATACTGGAAACGAGAACCACATACCTGATTCCAAAACGACGAAAACGTAGAAATCGATCAAAGTGACTATACTGTTAATGTAGGAAGATATTTTATCGCCCAGTCACGTATGGAAGTGAGAAGATTGGAAATGTCCGGCACAGCAAGAAAGAAAAAAAGGCCGGACGAACAAAAACTTGTCCAGAATCTCATCTATATTATCATCATGTAACTAGCCAAATGCCAACACCGGAGTTTAGTTTTCACGGTTAGACATATGACAATGTTTATATTATAATAACATTAATGACCCGCTACGCAGACTAGGTCGCTTATGATGTAGTTGTAGGCATCGGCCATGAATTATAAAAACATAACCATATATTCAATATAGATACTGTTCCGAATAACGCCCTGGTGTTCCGTTAACTCTGTACGGCGTAAGTGATCATTATGATCAAGTCCTCTTTTGTGCAAGGGACAAATAGATTTAAGTTTAAGCAAAACAACTTGCATAGCAATTAGCAAATAATTGACACGAAAATAACCTGAGCATTATTATGAGAGATAATGAGGAATAACTCGAAAGATATATGCAGCCAGGAAATACCAATGAGTCATGACGTTTTGATTTGAATGTTTCATTTATTTTTTCTTTCTACGAATTGTGTAGTGTTAAAAAGACAAGGTATAGCTGCAGCTGCTGTATTTTCCTAAATATACATCAAGCCACGAGGAAATGTATTTTTGTGTATGTATCTGCTTGAGACAAAATAAAATAACAGTATTCCAAGACTATCGGATTTTGTTGTATTTTACCATTACATTGTAATGAATAATACTTGCAGAAATTGCAAAATTACTGTAAATGCATTTAAGTTCGCGGGGATTTGATTTCGCAGTAGCGGGAAAAAGGACTTTTCGCGGTTGTTAAGTTCACGGTAACACCATAGACTGCAGTCTAATATAGGGGTGGGTACCGGCACAGAAAATTCAGGTCCGGTTCAAGTCCAGAGGATCAGGTCCAGGTTTTTGACTTGAACCTGGACCTGATTTAGTATGTGAAAACTTGTGAATGGACGATACTTAAAACAATTGTCTATTTTGCTACAAAAATATATTTTGTATAGTATTCGACTTCCACTGGCGTTTAAAAATTCCTACAAGGCTAACTACGAGTCAGTACGATTGGCTGTAAAAGTTGGTAAAAATGACTAGAGTCTACTCTGCTTCGCTCTTGTTATTTGCCTAGACCGGTAACCCCGAAAACGTGTGAATGCCTGATAATATAATCACTGTATTTCCCAATCCGTCCAACATCCGGTCCAACATCCGGTCCACCGGTTTTTCTGGACCGGTCCAATAAGAAAAACCGGTTTTGTACCGGTACACCGTATCGGTACCCAGTTCGGCCTAGTCTAATACCATAATAGAAAAATGTTCGCGGTGGTTTTAAGTTCGCGGTGAAGTGGTCACCGCGAAAACCGCGAATATTTCTGCATGTACAGTATCATTCCAAAACGTTTACACTGCTGTGCTTGTCGGAGTACAATGAATGTGTCAAAAGGGAAGGGAAGGAAATCATGTGTAAACTGTGTGATCTTTATGCAATGTGAACAACAATTCAGCATATTACTTGCGTGAACTAAATGTCTAATCCAAAACGGTGGTGTACCAGGATCCCTAGAACATTTAATAGAAACATTAAACTATTAATATTTTGTTTTCTCAAAATAAGTGTTGTGGAGAGCTACTTCCAAAACCGGCTTAACATGTGCAATATGGTGATTAGTGATTCATCCTTCACACATGAACTTCCCCAGAGTGTGAAACGCATATTCCCCGTTACCACCGGTGTCGCCGAAGTTGAGTTGCATGACGGGCAGGGTGCTCTTGTCCGTGATCCAGCCGGAGTCTTCCCGCCAAACTTTGTCGTTGCTGTCACAGTTACAGGTAAGACTGGGGTTTGCGCACGAATCTTATGTCAGGAAAGGACAAAAAGAAGAAGACTTAAGAGGCTCTGTCTGTAAAAACCAAGCATAGGGTGGCCAAACTCAAAAAATCAATTTTCCTTAAATTTTGTGTGGTGGTAGGGCCTTGGTCCAAACCTACAAAAATGGCAAAGTTTTAGATCTGCGGTCACCGGTTGCCATGGCAACGGCTATTTTTCAAAATGGCGGATTTTCACCAAGGGAAGGCATGGTCGCGTCCAAAATAGATCTTCTTTGGACTCCTGTAGCCCCCACAATTTAACAGATATTTTATTGATTCTCGCATATGTTATTACCCCTATTCTAATGAACAAAATGATATATAGTGATGCTCAAAATGTTTTTGTAGTCAGGTGCAGCAGATGTTTAAAAATGATGTGTTTTCGTGAATTTCCAAAATTGGCAAAAATCCATTTTTTGACCATTTTTATTGACCATTAGCTCATTAGCAGGCAAATCAATTTGCTTCATTTTCGGCACAGTTATAGTTTGAACCTTTGTATACATCATATGTAAAAATAAATTTGGGCCTTTTACGTATCGGACCGTGGTGGCCCCCAGAGTAAACCAATATTTCCATTTCAAGAAAATCGTAACCATAGAATTATTCCTGGAAAAACAGTCATAGCTTACCAGAAATGAATCTCATTATCATTGTATGTAACAGAGGAACTTACCTATCACTTCTAAAAGCAGGGTTGTTTTAGATTTTTTTATAATTGCCTTTAAAATGATTTTATTGAGTTTTTTTGGTCGTTTTTAGACCAAAAAATGTATCTTTTGGCCCCAGCACCCTGGTATTACAACCAAATGACCTGAAATTTGGTATGGGAATGTCCTGGACACGTACACACATGGGTTGATAACTGGTTTGCCATATGATAGAACAAAATGCTGAATTTTGTGACTTTTATTGGGCATTTTTGGCCCAAAAACTACATTTTTGGCCCCAGCACCCTGGTTTTACAACCAAATGACCTGAAATTTGGTATAGGAATGCCCTGGACACATACGCACATGGATTCAATAACACTTTTGGCATACTGTTCAATAAAATGCAAAAGTTTGTGATTTTTGGTTTATTTTTCCCCCAAAAAAGTACATTTTTGGCTCCCCTACCCTGGTTTTACAACTGAATGACCTGGAATTCGGTATAGCAATGCCCTGAACATATGCACACATGGATTCAATAACATGTTTTACATACAGTACAACAAAATGCTTAATTTTGAGATTTATTTTACAAAAAAGTCATTTTTTTGCTTCTGTTCCTTGGTTTTCCAAGTAAATAACCGGTAAAAAATCGGTATACAAATGTAGAATCGCATTTGAAATGGCTTTTATAACCCGTTTTTGCATACAGTGCAACAAAACGCTTAATGTTGTAATTTTTGGTCATTGTTTTACCCAAAGTACATTTCTGGCTCCTTTTTGTAATTTTTGGCCCCAAAAGTACATTTTTGGCCCATTAAACCCTGGTTTTCAAAGTAAATGAAATTCGGTATAAAAATGCCCTGGACACATGTACACATAGAGTCAATAATAATTTTGGCATACTGTGCAACAAAATGCTTAATTTTGGTCATTTTTTTTACTAAAAAAAAGGTACATTTTTGGCTCCTGTACCCTGGCTTTACCATTGAATGACCTGCATTCGGTATTGGAATGCCCTGGACATATGCACTGATGGATCCAATAACAACACGTTTGGCATACAATACAACAAAATGCTTAATTTTGGGCCATTTTTTTAAAACAAAAAAGTGCATTTTTGGCTCTTGTAGCCTGGTTTCACAACTAAAAAAATTTAGACGACTTGAACTTTGGTATAGGAATGCCCTGGACATATGCGCACATATGTCCAGGGCATGCTTGTCATACAGTACAGCGAAATGCTGAATTTTGTGTGTGTTTTTTTGCCATTTTTTTTTACAAAAAAAATATTTTGGCTCCTGTAAAAAAACCTGTTTCTCCAATTAAATAATCTGAAATTCGGTATGGGAGTGCCCTGGACACTTTAATAACACTTTTTGGCAATTTACAATTTACAAAGACACGTCATCTTTTAACATCTGCTGCACCTCACTACAAAAACATTTCGAGGATAACTTAATATCACTTTTCTTATTAGAATATGGGTAATAACATATACGGGAATCAATAGAATATCTCTTACTTTCTGGGGGTTTTTGGAGTCCAGGAGGTAATTTGCCTGTAATGCCTAATAGGGAACAGGAGCTAGAAATGTACTTTGGGTAAAGCAATGACCAAAAAGTACAACATTAAGCGTTTTGTTGCACTGTATGCAAAAACGGGTTATAAAAGCCATTTCCGATGCGCTCCTATACCAATTTTTTACCGGTTATTTACTGGTTATTTACCAGGGAACAGGAGCAAGAAAATGACTTTTTTTTTGGTAAAAAAAATGGCAAAAATCTCAAAATTAAGCATTTTGTTGTACTGTATGTAAAACATGTTATTGAATCCATGTGTGCATATGTTCAGGGCATTGCTATACCGAATTCCAGGTCATTCAGTTGTAAAACCAGGGTAGGGGAGCCAAAAATGTACTTTTTTGGGAAAAAAATAAACCAAAAATCACAAACCTTTGCATTTTATTGAACAGTATGCCAAAAGTGTTATTGAATCCATGTGCGTATGTGTCCAGGGCATTCCTATACTAAATTTCAGGTCATTTGGTTGTAAAACCAGGGTGCTGGGGCCAAAAATGTAGTTTTTGGGCCGAAAATGCCCCAAATAAGTCACAAAATTCAGCATTTTGTTCTATCATATGGCAAACCAGTTATCAACCCATGTGTGTACATGTCCAGGACATTCCCATACCAAATTTCAGGTCATTTGCTTGTAATACCAGAGTGCTGGGGCCAAAAGATACATTTTTTGGTCTAAAAACGACCAAAAAAACTCAATAAAATCATTTTAAAGGCAATTATAAAAAAATCTAAAACAACCCTGCTTTTAGAAGTGATAGGTAAGTTCCTCTGTTACATACAATGATAATGAGATTCATTTCTGGTAAGCTATGACTGTTTTTCCAGGAATAATTCTATGGTTACGATTTTCTTGAAATGGAAATATTGGTTTACTCTGGGGGCCACCACGGTCCGATACGTAAAAGGCCCAAATTTATTTTTACATATGATGTATACAAAGGTTCAAACTATAACTGTGCCGAAAATGAAGCAAATTGATTTGCCTGCTAATGAGCTAATGGTCAATAAAAATGGTCAAAAAATGGATTTTTGCCAATTTTGGAAATTCACGAAAACACATCATTTTTAAACATCTACTGCACCTGACCACAAAAACATTTTGAGCATCACTATATATCATTTTGTTCATTAGAATAGGGGTAATAACATATGCGAGAATCGATAAAATATCTGTTAATTTGTGGGGGCTACAGGAGTCCAAAGGAGGCCGATTTTGGACGCGACCAAGGCCGTCCCTTGGTGAAAATCCGCCATTTTGAAAATGGCCGTTGCCATGGCAACCGGTGACCGCAGATCTAAAACTTTGCCATTTTTGTAGGTTTGGACCAAGGCCCTACCACCACACAAAATTTAAGGAAAATCGATTTTTTGAGTTTGGCCAACTTTTTCTGATTACCTCCATGAAAAAATGGAGGTATAGTTTTGAGTGTGTCTGTCTGTGTGTCTGTGTGTCTGTGTGTGTGTCTGTGTGTCCGCATATTTGTGGTCAGCATAACTTGAGAACCTCTTGATGGACTACGATGATATTTGGTATGTGGGTAGGGGTTGGGAAGACGAAGGTCAAGGTCAATTTTGGGCCCCCTGGTGTATGACCTTGGTACTGCAGCGCAACTTCCGGTTTTGCTATCTCTGTGTTCTGAACATGCTATGGTCAAGATTTTTAAGTATTAGATAGCTCTTATGCTCAGGAAAAAATGACATAAGTTTGGGCCCCCTAGCGTCTAGTTTTGGGATAGCAGGGGCATTTTTGTCAAAAACTTCTGACGAGGATAACTCAAGAAGGGAACAACGGATTTTCATGATTTTTGGTATGTAGGTACCTTAGACAATGTTGTACAAGATAAAATACTAATTATGCAATATAGGAGTACATTTGCATAATTAATGAGAATATTCTATCATAGCAGTTTTTTCAATGTATCTCTTGTCCCGTACGTGATATGGTCGTGAAATTTAAGTGGTAGATAGCTTTTAGTGTCATGACAAAGTGGGGCAAGTTTCAGTCCCCTAACATTCAATTGTGGAACTGCAGGGGCGTTTTTGTCAAGACATTCTAAAGAGGATAACTGCAGAAAGGATTGACGAATTGCCTACATTTTAGGTATGCAGGTAGCTTAGGCAAAGATGTTCATAATGATATGCATGTTATGCAAATGAGGAGTTAATTTGCATAATTAATGAGGAAATTGTATAATTCCATTGTTTTCAATAACTGGACTTCAATAAATGTAACACATGTTAATATGATAGGTGGAATATAAGCAGATACCAAATATGATAATGAGGAACTTATTTGCATAATTTATGTAAAAATTGGAAAACCGCTTTATGATTAATAATGGAAATTTTATAATTGTGACATGTGTACGTTTGTCAATGATGAACAACACCATGCATAAATTATGTTAATGTCTTAGTCAATGGCATGAAATTTACAAAAGCTCTAAATTTTCATGGAGGTATGAGGTCGCCGAACTCTAGTTTTGCTTGGTTTTTACAGACATCAGCTCTTAAACGTTACGAATCTAGGGTGGACTTTCTTCAACAGTATGTTGACGATGCTTGTACTTTTTTTCGCCGTGGCTCAGTTTGACTAAAGGGGTAATCTTGGAAAACTTCTTCCAGCATTTTCTACGAAAAACCTGAACATTTAGATAGTAATTGAAGGTGCCTTAACAATTTCTGCCTGAGTAAGGCCTATAGAACTTTTTTTTGCACTTCTCTAATCAATAAGTTGAAACCAACTCTATTCCGTTTCATATCAACACTGAGTCACAAAAAAACACTTTAAAATTCAGCGCGTGATTTTGGGGGGTTACCAATAATAAATGACTCATTGTATTGCTTGTTACCTCCATGAAAAAATGGAGGTATAGTTTTGAGTGTGTCTGTGTGTGTGTCTGTGTGTGTGTGTGTGTGTCTGTGTGTGTGTCTGTGTGTCCGCATATTTGTGGTCAGCATAACTTGAGAACCTCTTGATGGACTACGATGATATTTGGTATGTAGGTAGGGGTTGGGAAGACGAAGGTCAAGGTCAATTTTGGGCCCCCTGGTGTGTGGCCTTGGTACTGCAGCGCAACTTCCGGTTTTGCTATCTCAGTGTTCTGAACATGCTATGGTCAAGATTTTTAAGTATTAGATAGCTCTTGTGCTCAGGGAAAAATTACGTAAGTTTGGGCCCCCTAGCGTCTAGTTTTGGGATAGCAGGGGCATTTTTGTCAAAAACTTCTGACGAGGATAACTCAAGAAGGAAACAACGGATTTTCATGATTTTTGGTATATAGGTACCTTAGACAATGTTGTACAAGATTAAATACTAATTATGCAAAATAAGAGTACATTTGCATAATTAATGAGGATATTATATCATGGCAGTTTTTTCAATGTATCTCTTGTCCTGGATGTGATATGGTCTTGACATTTGGCTGGTAGATAGCTTGCAGTGTCATGACAAAGTGGGGCAGGTTTCAGCCCCCTAACATTTAATTTCGGAACTGCAGGGGCGTTTTTGTCAAGACATTCTAAAGAGGATAACTGCAGAAAGGATTGATGGATTGGCATCATATTAGGCATGCGGGTACCTTAGGCAAAGATGTTCATAATGATATACATTTTATGCAAATGAGGACTTAATTTGCATAATTAATGAGGAAATTGTGTAATTCCATTGTTTTCAATAACTGGACTTCAATAAATGTAACACATGTTAACTATGATAGGTGGAATATAAGCAGATACCAAATATGGTAATGAGGAACTTATTTGCATAATTTATGTAAAAATTGCAAAAACGCTTTATGATTAATAATGGGAATTTTATAATTGTGACATGTGTACGTTAGTCAATGATGAACAATACGATGCATAAATTATGTTAATGTGCTAGTCAATTGCATGAAATTTACGAAAGCTCTAAATTTTCATGGAGGTATGAGGTCGCCGAACTCTAGTTTTTGCACTGTTTTTAATTGCTAAAAGTATCATATAATGATATAAATGTGCTCATATGGTAAGGTACGTACAGACGGTCTTACAATGAATGGTTTTAATGCGCTGATATTGCTAAGGTTGCCTTTAATTTGCCCCGGTAACATTTCATGTTTCTCCGCCTCACCTGCTTCCCCGCACGCGCATGTGTGTGTGTCGCGATCGCTAGTTGAGCCTGACCAGTCTATCTGCCTCTGTCCGTCACGGGAGGTCCACCAGGCCCACACGTCGCCGCCGAGCACTCCAAAACTGGAATGGTAGCACTCGTACTGAGGAGAAAATCATTTGAAAACAGAATATTAACTAGAGTTCCGCGCCTCCATACCTTTGCCAAATGATTTTAACATTTACAACTGGTGCATTAGTTATGTTTGTCATTAATTATGCAAATAAGGTCCTCATTAGCATAAATTATATTAGTTGAGCATCTCATCCTCCCAAATATCAGTAGACAATATACGATAAGATAGAAGGCATTCATTGCATTTCTCATAGTTTATGCGAATGATGTCCTCAAGGAAAACATTCCTTACACTGCAGCAGCGACACCTAGCTGCAGTGCGAAGTAAACCAGGCAACATCGCTATAAAAAAGACGCAGACGGTCACCAAAACGTCGTCAGGTGATTACTATGCTCTGTTTGTGTAAATAAATAAAATATCCACCGTGAAATTCTGTTTGCAGGAGCGAGACACGGCGACTAGGGCACTGAGCTGCTGCAGTGTGGCCTGATAGTTGACCTTCCTTTCGTAGCACCCCGCTGGATCGCATTTACGACTCACTGCGATGCGGTCCTCACTGTCATGGCTGATCACAGTGGTGCCTAAACAGTGGTATAAGTCAACACTGCTTAGAGAAATGAGGTTTTATCAATATAATAGCACCTCGTGATTGATAAAACCTCTTTCCTCGAAGACAAAGACACAGTCCAGGACTAAGACATGTACTTGCTAACCTCTGTCGTTGCTATAAGACATAAACTCAGTCTCTACCCCCTCTCTTTAAAAAATTCTCAGTGTATTAAAAGCCAGCATGTGTAAGCATGTATCAGCATCTTCTCAACTTAGAGTTCATTGAATTGCAAATGTCGATAATGATTATGAATGGCTTAACGGGTTCTTGGACTTAAGATAGACCTATCCTTATTAGGCTAATGTCACATCACCACAAAAGGGTCCGGCGAGTCAGCTTTGGGGAAAGAAATGTACAACATAAAAGGCAAAAAGAACACAAAGCGTACCGTCAACAATTTAACAGCACGGCTTGTGTGAATTTATAGGTATAAACATTAATTTTTCGTTACCTCAAACAGCCCGACTGGACTACGGGTAGGGAACTTAACGTAGGCCTTATTGGTAAGATTATCCTTGTCCTCTTGAGAGAGTATATATTTTAAGAATTCAGCTTCTTGAAAACAATACACCATACCATTGTGAAATCTACTCACCTCTGCGACTATGTAAGTCACAATGTACAGAGAAGGGTTGTGCCCCGTAGTCTGGTCCGTCTGGATCGATGACGTAACTACCTGAGTCGGAATACCCAGCATCCTTCAGGGCTGCACAGCTTTCATAAACTGGGGAGGGGGCAGTTGGGATTTTTTTTCCTTTTTCCTCTTATTGCCGAATGATCTTAAATGACCAATTTTCTCATACATATTGTAGTTGGACCTAGTGCAGCTGATCAAAACGATTTAGTATAGCGTTTTAGAAATGTCCCAAGCAAGTAATCTCTTCTCAAGTCATTCTCCTACGCAAAGGCATCCAACATCGCCAGCAAACCGCCTCTTGTATGTACTCTACCATCTAAACCGTCACCGTCAGTTCCTGACCGCCATGCTCATGACCATGATTAATGAGATTACCCATATATATGCGAGATCCCTTTTAAAAACTGATAGGCCTATTCTCTGACAGCTTGTTTGCCGCAACGCCCACAGGAACTGATGGTGACGTTTGAGATAGCAGAGTAAAAACAAGAGGCGGTTTGCTTGCGCCGTTGAATGTCTCGGCGTAGGGGAATGTCTCAAGTCAGCAATACTTCTTTTCCTTTGTTGTGTGCAAGTTCTTTCAATCACTCAGCGCGTAGGTAGAGAATAGCTGTTATACAGTTACCGATACAGCTGGCGTTGTTCCCTGACCACGTGCGATCATCCTGGCATTCCCTACTGCTGCTGCTGTCAGGAGACAGTCGGTAGGTTCTGTCACAGCTGAAGGTGCAGGTATCCTGATAGCGGAAGGGGGGTCCTCGGTCACAGGACATTTCTCCGTTCGTCGGTCTGTTCGGAGGCGGACATCTCACACCTAAATGAATTACAAGAATTACAAGCGTTGTTATACAATCTGAGCTTTATTTTTACGCACAGGATACATTTATTTATTTCATAAAGCGTGATGACATCACGAGTGAATCAGAAAATAGGGGGAAGACGGGTTCCACTGTTCATTCGAACATTAGGAACGTTAGTTATGCTGATGTGTTATTCTTTCTTTTTCTTCTTTTTTTGCCTTCTTCCCTTTTTTTGGTGATGCATCATGGGCAATACTATTTTCTTCTTTTCTTTTCTTTTTTTTTGGCGACGCCTCAGTGGCGAGCCTAGTGGTAAAGTATTGTGTGCAAATTGGTTAACAAAAAGAGGAATTAGTGGTAGGAAACACCCTGCATTTTCCTCTAAATGTTTCCTTTCTAGTTGTAGTTCCTGTAATTACAGTTGGAAGTTAACCCTCAAGCACCCGACCTTTTTTTACGACTAAAGTGACCGAGTGGGGTCCAAACGGACCCCAAAATGTTTTGTTCATAAAATCTCAGTTCCAATACTTATCGGTGAGCATTGTACATACATTGCTTCGTTAATGTAAGAGGAATATTTTGACATATTAACCTGCTGCTAATTCCAGCTCATCATCATAATTTATGCATAAGTCTAAGAAGACCCCGTTTTGCTGTAGCCCTATTCTGACCAGGGAGGGGAGGTTTTATGTCGCATAACTCATGAACGGAAAGTAATAAGGCTACCAAACTTGGTAATTTATCACAAAATGTTGTTAGAAAAATTTTTGTCAAGAAAATAAGTTTAGCATTTTTTGGTTGCCATGGCAACAGAATTATGACAGGCATATTTTTGCCAAAAATTGCAAATTTTGAATTAAACAAGGCTAGCTTTTCTTGGTAAAGTACATTTGTTTTCTTTCAAGAATTTAAATTCTATGAAATGCAATGTAATTTTCATGATTAAAAATGCATAATTTATGCTAATTTCATGACGTCATTGGTCAAAATCCAAGATGGCCGCCCTTATTAGCTAAATGACGTCATAATGTCGTCACAATGACACAAACTTTTTTGTGACGACTAAGTTTTACATTTTTATTCATCTCTGAAAGTTTGGTGGCCATACGATAATACGATTAAGTATTTAAGGACTTAGTCCCAAAAGTTTGTTATAAAAACTGCATATTTTGCCTGGGGGTCCGTTTGGACCCCAGACGGACTGAACACAGACTTCCCTTTATAGCTTCCACAGTATTGTACCAATCTTTGTTAAAACTTAGGACAAGGTATAGCAGATATTGACTGACAAAGTCACGGAAGGAATTTTTCTGCAGATTGAAATGTTCAAATGGCACTGCAAAATTTACGCCTGGGGTCCAAACGGACCCCACTCGGGTGTTTGAGGGTTAAAGACGCCCTACATACGAGTACATTCGGCGTCTTCACCAGACCAGGTTGCGTCAGTCTGACAGCGCCTTCGACCGCTGCTTGGGTGGGTCAGCTCATAACCTCGGTCACAGACGAAGCTGCAGGTCTCCGGATAGCGGAATCTCTGGCCTCTGTCACACGTCATTCTACCACGGCGTGGTCTGGACAAGTTCGGGCATTTCACAGCTGAAATGAAATGGTCAGCTAAACGAGAAGTGTTGCAACATCAACTGAATGCATCATAACTAAAAAAAAACGACGTAAGAATCATATTGCAAAATTTGAGAAACTTGAAAATTATGTTACATGTGAAAAATATTGACACCCATAAAGACAAAGATAAGCTACTCAGACTAGTTAATATTATACGATAAGAGAACTTCCAGAATTTTGAATGGTATATGATTATCACACATTTGGATTCAGTAACTGTCTCAAGTGTAAATGTATCTAGTATATAGGCAGACTAGCCGATGTCGAACTCTAAGAGAAAGCAAGATGTTCACATATACCTAAACAAGGTGTAGTTCCTGCGCTGTTTGTGTCGAAAGGAATGGTCCAGTTCCCGTCATGTCCACAGGAGTACTGGGCAGAGATCAGCCTATCATAACCAGGGTTACATCGGAGCACACAGATGAGTTCGTACTCCGGCTGTGTAATGTGAGCTGATTGGCAGGTGGTCGCTGCAGAGGATGTCGGGATAGAACACGAGAAGAAACCGTTCTTCGGTTGAGGGACCTGTGAGGGTGCGGCAGTGAAAGACAACTGTTTGTAATGTGTTAAGAAGAACGTATAGTAATGATAGCATCACAAATATGTAAATGTGTGTACAGATTCAAGATGGCCAGAAGGAATCCATACGCATGTACTTTTTTTGCAAATGATGTAACGTTACCAATCCTGTAAATTCCTTATAATTCAGCTACAGAATCATGCCTTACAACATGTCTCCATCACATCAATCTTTCGACCATGCTGTGTGTGTGTGCATCTGTGTGTGTGTGTTCAAATGTGTGTTTGTACATGAGTGTGTGTGTATGTGTACATGTTTGTGTGTGTACATGTGTGTGTGTGTGTGTGTGTGTGTGTGTGTGTGTGTGTGTGTGTTAAAGGGGGGGTGAATGTAGCAGCACCTAAATTTTAAACTATACAGACCGGAAAGTCCGGACATGGGGTCCGTTCACAGTGTCTCCCGTCCCCGACCGTTCCGACCCGGCAGCGGCAGCTGAAGGCCTGGTGACCCGTCATGCTGCAGACCCCGTGCTCAGGGTGTCAGTCGTGCAGCCCGAGCTGGCAGTAGTCAGACTGGACACATCTGCAGAACGGTTCAGGAACGATTTCCAAGTTTTCGATTTTTACGATTTTCACATTTTCGATATTCGCAACGTGTTCGTTGTACAGTGAACTGTAGCCTAAGGCTCGAAAGCTAGGCAAACATCTAATGTAATAGATGACCAGATCTAGATGTTCACCTAAGATTCGACTGCTGCGTAATGGGCTATGTAGGAATTACATTGAAAAAGACAAACATGTACAAGGAACAAACTATATATTTTTTCACCAGAAAATGTGAAAATGTTACTTCTTTACCTTGGCGTGATGTTCCATTGTCCATTTGCCATACATATATAGTTGAAGAGGCCATGGAGAACAAGATTGCTCTCTTCGGCAACTTTGTATCCCGGCTCACAAGTCAGGCGGCAGGAGTCCTGAAACTTCGTCCCGCTGCACGTCAGGCTGCCATGGGCCGGACTCTGTGTGTTATGAAATATGTCTGTTGTTGTTTTGAGTGACGTTTTTCGATACTTCAATAAGAAGAAATGCTGCAAATATATATATTTTTTTAAGAATATTCATTCCTGAGGCTACAGAACACGTGAATGGATTTGTGGAATATGTGGATACCAAAGTCCGAATAGAAGTTAATGTATTGTATTTAGCTCTTTATGCCTAAACTTCTAAACTTTTATGTTACGTACAGAAAGATCGCCACAGTCCTCCCTCTGACAGAACAGAGTCGGTCCCCCCACGACTGGCTGGAGCGCTGGAAACCATAAAGGAACATTATGCAATTTTAATTGTGTTTCAAGCTAAAGTAAGGGAGCCAGAAGTTGTCGACCATGTAATATAGTCTACTACAACCTTGACTTTTTTGACTGTATGAAAAATGCACATGGATTTGCTGTTATAAAATGTACTAGGGTAGGAAAGAATGCTGAAAAAGCACCGTCAGGTCTTACCTCCCTCTTGTAGGCTCCAGTTGCCGGTACTGTGACAAGCCACGCTCTGGAGGTTCGTTCCTTCGTACCCGTCCGAACACGTGACTCCACAGGTGTTCCCGTAGGTGTGTCCGCTGGCGCACTGGATGGCGGTGTGGGGGAACTCGGGAGGGGATCCGCAACTCACTGTTAAATATGTGATTGAATGCCTTCTCAATTTTTTTAGAAAGTATCCCAAGTTTATTACCTCTAAATTATGGCATAGTATTTTGCCGCACACTCGCAAAACTTTTGTGATTCTAAGTGTACGTCACGAATCAACGTGGCCTTAACTAACAAAGGATCTGTGTGATTTGGAGTAAGGAGCACAGTAAGTTTACTAAAAGAAATGATGTATGAATCATCATAACATTACCTGGGATACACTCCAATTCTTCACTCCAGGATGCCTGAGCTGTGACTCGGTAAACGTCGCAGGTAACATTATCTTGACTTAGTCGTTCGTAGCCGTCATGACAGGTGAGATGGCACGTCTCACCGTATGTCGTACCTGTGCAGGTGACGTCACCATGTGTTGGCTTCTATGTATGTATAGAGGAGATGAATGGTACATTTCCAACTGTCAAGATGTCTAATGGCAATAGGTTCAACTAGGGACATGAATGAAATTGAATTTATCAGATTAATATATCGACCATGTGACATAGACTTTAGTTTTACAATTTGAGTTTTGCTTCGAGTGTACATTTTGAGGTACAAGTTTCATTTTCAATCTTTGAGGTACTCACAGAAAGATTACCACAGTCAGCAATGACGCAAGCCAGGGTCTGTGGGCTGATGACGTCTGTCAAAGAAAAGTTATGACATTTGATATAGAACAACCGAAGTGTTTAATAGCCAAAGTCAACTTGCTTATCCATCACTTAGTACAGGCATGATCCGTATCGCCGTATTAACAAGTACCCACTTTGCAATTTAACATGGATCAAAAACAAAGTATTATTTCAAAACCTGCTGTTATGGCATTTTCCATCTCTGTCGTGTTTTCTCTGCGAAAGGCGGCCCAGTTTCCGGTCCAGCTGCAGCCCAGGATGTCATCAGTTTCCGTTACGTACCCCACGTCACAGATGACATCACAGCGGTCCGAGAACACGTGACCCTGACACAGGTACGAGCCATGCGGGGGGTCCTCAGGTGGGCTGCAGGTTACTACATTGTGTGCAAATCGATACAATGATAACACAGTTCCTAATTCGACTTTAATATTCAAAAGTTGTTGATATTGTTGTCTCTTTTAGTTTCTGTCCGTCCTTGGTCTCATGGGTGTTATTTCATCTTCATCACCACAAGCCGTTTATTCTGTGAGGAAAGACGCCGAAAATACCCGCACACAAAATTAGCCAGCACAGTACTTCGTGTTTGGAAGCTGCAATACTAACTAATTTTGAAAAGTGGCGCTGTGAGACATTTTGTGTACTGCAGCACTTTGTTTACAAAGGATATGTTGTGAGTCCGTCTTGTGAAACTTTCTAGGCATGTATGATGATAAAAAATAAGGTCTACATTTGTATAAATTGAAAAGCAGTTTGGTAGAAAATGATATCATATCAGCACCCTACCTGGGGCGCACAGTGCGGGGTTGTCCCATTGTCCTGAAGCCATGCACGTCAGTACAGGGTGCCGGGGCAGGTAGCCTCGCTCACAGACCACTCGGGCTTCTGACAAGTACGTGGCTGTTCTGCTGTTGACTCGACCATTAACTAAATTCTTGAAATAGCGAAAACACTTGAGCTTGTTACACGTATTTAATTCGGTTCATCAAACGAAGTAAGACTTCCTTTACGTCTTTACTATTGTATTACAGTTACTTTTGAATGCTTGTTTAATTAGATCACATTCAGCAGCTGTTTTGTTAAGAAACAGACTATTAAGTCGCAAACCACATAGAGGATTTAATTTACGGCTTTATGAAGTTTGATACCTCTGAGTTACATTGAATATAGAAGTTAGATAAGGGATTTGAAATAAGTACCACAAAGTCTTCTCCACAAACCACGGTTGTGCACACCGGATGCTTTGTCGCTCCAAACGTCTCTGTAAACAGTACAGACAGACAGAGGCTGTCATCAAATTAAACAAATGTCTGCACGATAACATTATGTAAGGGCACATTAGGTAATAGTACCTGTGGCCGCATAATATGAAGAACAATCATATTGAGCCACAGAAACTTGTTGATATGTCCTACATTCCTTCGGTCTGTAACGTTATATAGAAGAAATAAAAACGAAACCAATGTTGAGGGGGCATCCATGGTTATTGTATAATCTTTGAAGGCTATAGATTCAAATCCGGGATTCTTACATGGTGTCTCCTGTTCTTAACATATTTTTCTGGCTTTGTATCCTTACCTAGACGAGACAGAACGTCATGAAAGTCCAGGTTGGCGATGATGTCCTCTATGTTTGGACCGACCCATATCAGCAACTGCCGCATCATGTCAA
>NW_023365734.1:0-21868 GCF_000003815.2 Branchiostoma floridae
GTGTGACTAGTAAAGGAAGCAGTTGAACATTCTGTTTCATACTCGCAAAACAAAGCGGGAATCTAGAAATGTAGTACTTGTGATGAAGCTTTTCAGCAGAAGAATCACAAGGGAGTGTGACAAGTACAGGTGTGTTTCCCTCAGGTGGGTTACCGTGTTATATATATATATATAAATAAGATATTTATTTCAGAATGAAATATGCAATTGTTACATATAGTCACATATCTACCATAATTCACTGCACAATATTTTCAATAATGTATACACTTCATGCTTACTTTAACCTAAAACTCTGAAAAGCTTATTTTATTATATCCTATTTATGTAATAGCTTGAAACCATGAGTATTAAAGTCAATTATCATAAACTGATGATTTTTACTTTTGGATTACTCATTAAATTTGTACATTATTCAATATTATGATCATGCTGAAGACTTTATTCTCATTAAATTTATTTTTCAAAATTGTAAGTCAACTTTAAGAGTAATCCAAAAGGTATAAAAATATCATAATTTGGTTTTAGTTTCTTCTAATTTGTTAAATTTCAGCCGTTAATCAAGTTAAAGTAAGCGAGGATCTAAAAAAACGTTCGTAGTGCGTACCCAATATTTCCGTTTGTCAACTTGATGGCGAATGTGTCAATTATCTATTTTATCAATATATTAGATATGCGTGGTTTTATTGATGGTTAAGAATGGGGCTAATCAAGTTAAAGTAGGCGCTGGGCTAGGAGCTATAAAACGTTAGTCAACTTGGTGGCTAATGTTTCAACTATTTTATCTTGTCTATCAGTATATCAGATATATATGCGTGCTCTGAATGATGTGTATAAGAATGGCGTTTTTACAAAAGGCTCAGAGGCAAAATTGTTAGTTGCTAGGATGATGCATGTTGACCGTGGAAGTCTGCAAATGAGGAGAATAAAACTTTGAAAGGGCATCGTTTCTCTTGAGTCTGACTGAAGAGTATATGGAGTCTAGGACTGAGATCTTCTCAAATTTGTGGCTAAATTATGCATATCAATGCACTCTGTAAATTGGAGCTGAGGTTCTGGATACACATATTATATATTAGTAGACACTGTGTACAAGTGTAAGAGTTTGCGTGGTGAGATGAGCGGCAGACGGACCAGGGCTTCACACCTGCTAGACCCTATCTATGCAAGAACTGACAAATACAAAAGAAGTCCACTTCCATACATGGTACACCTACTAAACTCCACTGAAATGTAACAGCACGTATGATATGTACAATGTACTTGTACCATTAATTAGAGCATTCGAACAACTACACTACTTTATTGTGTGTCACTCTACCAGGCAATTCTATTCTGTATATATGTAGAGTTTTAAACTAATGTGTAACACATTATGAACGGCTATTAAACCATGATGTTTTTTCTACAAATTGGAAATGTGATTATGTGATTTTGTGTGCACAAGCATAATTCAACTGAGGTTGAATATAGTGTATGCAATCATTTCCCCTGGGTGTTATCATGTCGGGGTGTGTCAGTGGACAAGTAAATAAACAAATACTGATTGTAAATGGCATTTGTTTTACGCTTTATACATGTTTCACGTGAGAGATACGTATGAAGTCGAGGCGAATCTGAAAAAGGTTGCGATAAATAAAATAATCTTTCTTCATTGATAAAAGTTTGGGAGGTAAAGACTATGACAGATCGTTTGAGTAGAATTGGATATTTAAAACAGACACGCAACATTTCCAAAAGTCCTTCCAAGGTGAGTAGAATTGGATATTTAATAGTTTATCTGTAGCACACTTAACTTAGCTGGTGACTGTTGTTAATCTCGTGTGCAGTATTAGGTGATGACAGTTTATTTTCTTGGTTCTTGAATATTTCTTAAACCTGACAAAAGGGTATGTCAGCCCGTAAGAGGCAGTATAATCCCTGCAGTGTGTGAACATGTGCACTGATCATGATGATGATGATTTGTTTGTTAATTCAAAAGGATGGCTGGAAGGAAAAGTTTTGAGTGCCATAATGATTTGAATTTATATTGATTTTATGTTGTGGTATTCATAATGTTTTATAAAATATCAGTGAACTTCAAGAAGACACCTTAAGATTGGGCAACACTGTTTTCTTCCCTTCCAGATTCTTGATGCCCCAGAACTCCTTGTGGATTGGTCTGCTACCAACACCTTGAGTGTCCAGCGGTCCAGCGCTGTTTCTGCCAAGAAGTTTATCTATTACATTTATAACGAACGAACGAGAAGAGAGGGGATTTCTATGGGGAAGCCGATAAATGGGACAGAGCCCTGTTTAAAAACATTATCAATTATTCTCATATTGCCCGAAGAATCGTGCACGTCTATAGCGCCATACAAATGTAAGGTGTGCGGCAAGCCGTTCAAACAGCTATGTCATATGAAGACTCACCCTGGGGAGAAATACAATATTTTGTTGATTTAAGTTACCTATACCTATATAATCTTTCATATTTTTATGTAGTAAATTTGAAATAAATCTTAATCTTAAGAGAAAAAAAGAAGCTGGCAGCACCTCCTGCAGCACGCACCCATGATCAGTCTACAACTACATGTAGCACCTAGTGACCATCCATTCTCCCCACAGAAAACACTGCGCCCCGTAGACGGGCAAGCAAACTATTCACGATAGAAGAAAATATGGACGAAGCCACCGTACAGTTCACGAACACTGAGCAGAAGACGAGCTAGCATTAACCGAGGTGTGTTCTCTGGAACGAGAGAGGAAATCTGCTAGCAGTTGGGACCCACATGGCCTAAAACGACAGTGTAAACAACTCCAACAACAAATCATTCACGTTTATCCAGCCTTAAAATCATTTTTACGCTTTTATTATCAAAGTTTATATCGAAGACACATAAGCTGAGGACCAAACTGCAGGAGGTGAGGCATGGCTTAAAGTGTTATGAACATCAGAGTGGATGTTTGGTCCGAAGGTCTGGCCGCTTTCCAGGAAACTATTCCAAACGAGGTTTATTCCCTGCTATCAAATCAAATTGAGAGAATTTTATTGGGGTTTACGTTGGACCTGTGGAGTCCCCGCGTTTGACAGCTGGCAGATGTGTTTCCACGGAACTCTGAGGAACAACATCAAACCTATCCTGGAGACGGGGGGACTGCGCCGACCGGGTAACGGCTTCAACCTTATTATTATAGTGTTTTCATGACCCGTTCACGGTATAAGCCGAACGGTACCCAGATCTGAAATTGTACACTGTTCTCTGTATGAGAAAAATCAAATTGAGAGAATTTTATTGGGGTTTACGTTGGTGTTATTAAGACCTGTGGAACTGAAACCGTAATTTGGTCACACCGACCAATATTTTCTCTTGATCCCACACGTGTAGCCTGACCACGTGTAAGTTATATGGTGGAAGACTTAACGTTATACTACTTTGAAAGAATAAAAACGTTAATTTAGCGTTGTTTACTTATTTGGCATTACGTTAAGTACGTGACAACCTTAAGTCCATTTAAATCATGATATGCCTTAATTTGTAGGAGATGATATTTCCGGAGGAATCCTGAGTCAGAGGAATGGTCACTACAATAAGCTTAAAGTTTGTGGCTTGTGGTTTGAAACAAAGGACACTTCATGTGTCGTGAGTTAGCGATGGAGAAGGGAGTGCCAACGCCATGACTTTTAGTCTAAAATGCGGAAGAAATTCTTCGTGATATCTCAACAAATACACTGATACACTTATTAAAAAGCGAAATTGAAGCGAAAAAACGACTACAAGGACAAGAGTACAAGTTCTACTGCTAGAAAGAGTGATATATATTCATTGTAATATAATGTAATGAGTAAGACACGGCTTAAAAATATGTCAAGTGCTAGAATCAGCTGCATCAGATATGGGACAAAGTCCAGGTAGAATTAATGATTTGGTATCGAACCACCAAGAAGAATGGTTTGGTCAGGATTATATATAGGAATAACAAGCATTGAATAAGAGCCTACATATGTCCATAGATTCGGGAATCTATAGGTAAGAGTAACTGGAGAAATTATAGGCAGGCGGAAATGCTGAAGGAAGCTGAAGAGTTGACGAAGAAGTTGGCAGCACATCCTGCAGCACGCACCCATGATCAGTCTACAACTACAACAGCCAGCAGCTGCGGGAGTCCATACGAAACGATTGTTATTAACGCGGAGAAGCAAGCAGACTGGCATTAGCGACGGTCTGGCTGCGTTCCAGAAAACCATTTGAAACGAGGTTGATTCCCTACTATCAAATCAAATCGAGAGAATTTTGTTGGGGTTTACGTTAGACCTGTGGAGTCGCCGCGTTTGACAGCTGGCAGATGTATTTCCACGGAACTCTGAGGGACAACATCAAACCTATCCTGGAGACGGGGGGACTGCGCCGACCGGGTAGCGGCTTCAACCTTATCATTATAGCGTTTTCAGGACCCGTTAACGGTATAATCCGAACGGTACCCAGATCTGAAATTGTACACTGTTCTCTGTATGAGAAAAATCAAATTGAGAGAATTTTATTGGGGTTTACCTATATAATCTTTCATATTCTTATGTAGTAAATTTGAAATAAATCCTAATATTAAGAGGAAAAAAGAAGAAGCTGACACCACCTCCTGCAGCACGCACTCATGATCAGTCTACAACTACAACAGCCTGCAGCTGCGGGAGTCCATACGAAACGATTGTTATTAACGCGGAGAAGCAAGCAGACTTGCATTAGCGACGGTCTGGCTGCGTTCCAGAAAACCATTCCAAACGAGGTTGATTCCCTACTATCAAATTAAATTGAGAGAATTTTATTGGGGTTTACGTTGGACCTGTGGAGTCGCCGCGTTTGACAGCTGGCAGATGTGTTTCCACGGAACTCTGAGGGACAACATCAAACCTATCCTGGAGACGGGGGGACTGCGCCGACCGGGTAGCGGCTTCAACCTTATTATTATAGTGTTTTCATGACCCGTTCACGGTATAAGCCGAACGGTACCCAGATCTGAAATTGTACACTGTTCTCTGAATGAGAAAAATCCTATTTGAAAATGCTATAGTAATTTTACGATGTTTCAGTCGTATTTATATCTCTGTTCCAGGTGCTGACAGAGAAAGCAGTTCAGTTGAATGTAAGTAGGCAGTAAGAAGGTAACATTACAGTGAAAAGCAACCACTTATGATGCCTTAAGAATATTCTAGTTGAAGGCATCAATACTTTGTGTGCTGTAAATGCTGAACATAATTGTTTGGAAATAATAACATTTGTGTCTGCTTTCCATATGACTTTATCTTGTATGTTTTTGCTTCTTTTGTAACCATAAGTTTGACTGCTAGGAATCCAGAGTCAGAGGAATAGTCACTACAATAAACTTAAAGTTTGTGGCTTGTGGTTTGAAACGAAGGACACTTTGGCGCTTCATGTGTCGTGACTTAGCGATGGAGAAAGGAGTGCCAACGCCATGACTTTTAGCCTAAAATGCGGAAGAAAGGCTTCGTGATATCTCCACAAATACACTGATACACTTATCAAAAATCGAAATTGAATTGAAAAAAAAACCCGACTACAATGACAAGAGTATAAGTTCTACTGCTAGAAAGAGTGATAGATATTCATTGTAATGAGTAAGACACGGCTGTGAAAAATAACATGTGCTAGAATCAGCTGTATCAGATATGGGACAAAGTCCAGGTAGAACTAATGATTTGGTATCGAACCACCAAGAAGAATGGTTTGGTCAGGATTATATAGAGGAATAACAAGCATTGAATAAGAGCATACACGTGTACATAGATTCGGGAGATCTCAATGTGAGAGTAACTGGAGTAATCTTAGGCAGGCTAAAATGGAATACACTGCCATACTACCAATCACAATTTGGAAATTAGTTAAAGGACAAAATGAATAGCATTGGAAAGATACTTGCACATGACATTCCTACCTATTTTGAAGATCTTTACCATAAGACAGACGAGGTTAACTCGGAGTTCAACTTCTTTGTTACTATCTTGCACACAGAAACCACTGGCAGTACAAATTCTATTTAAAGGCTCTGGATTTTTCGACCGAGTAGAAAAAAATCTATTATCTTACTTCATTTACAATGCCAACAAATAAAAGTAAAGAAGTAAATAGAATTGTCTTGAATGGGAAGTGATGTCCTCTTTTTACTTCTACTGTCACACATTAATTCTACTCTAATAGCAATATTCATATATGTATCTGCATATGATTTTATACAGGAGGATGGTAAACAGAGGAAATTATTTACGGATAAATCATTCATCTTTTCCCTCCATCAGGATGAGGTGCAAGGTCTGCAGCAGGCAGTTCAAGAGGCAGGACAACCTCACCCGGCACCTTCTCACACACACAGGGGAGAAACCCTACAACTTCATATATGTATCTGCATATAATTTTATACAGGAAGACGGGAAATATTTTCGGATAAATCATTCATCTTTTCCCTCCATCAGGATGAGGTGTCAGGTGTGTGTGTGTGGGGGGGGGGGGGGTGCAGTTCAGACCCAAAAACCTGGCCCGACACATGTGCATTCACACAGGGGAGAAACCTTACAACTTCATATATGTGTCTGCATATGATTTTATACAGGAAGACGAGAAACGCGATGAAATCATTTTCGGATTAGTAAGTTCCCTCCATCAGGAGTAGCTGTGAGGTTTGTGGCCGTCAGTTCAGTAGGTGCGACAACCTCACCAGGCATGTGCTCACACACACAGGGGAGAAACCCTACAACTTCATATATGTATCTGCATATGATTTTATACAGGAAGACGGGACACAGCCTGAGGAAATTATTTTCGGATAAATCATTCATCTTTTCCCTCCATCAGGATGAGGTGTGTGGAGTGCGGAAGGCAGTTTAGGCCAGACAACCTACAAAGACACATGCAGAACTCACATGCACCCCTAGCCTACAACTGTCGGTAGTGCAGGAAGCAGTTCAGCTTGAATTCTAATCTTACAAGACACATGGAGACTCACACAGGTCAGAAGGGTTTAACTCAGAGTTAAACTTGTTACAATATTGCATACACATAACTATTCCATTTTAAGGCTATGGATTTTTCTTCTGGAAAGATATTGAGCGATAGAGTAGGGAAAAATACTATTCTTTTACTTCATTTACAATGGCAAGTAAACAAATACTTAAAAAATAAATGAAATTGTCTTGAATGGGAAGTAATGTCCTCTTTTCACTCCTGTCAGCAATACACATTAAAGACTTCCAAACCCAAGATGGCGGAAAGGAAGGAACATTTTCTTTAAAATTCGTGAGACGTCCGTTTCGAGAGAGATGTATGAAGCCAGAACTATCGCCTAGAAGCAGTACTTAGAAGCGGAAATCCGGATCGAAGCGGATCCAACATGGTGGCGCAGGCCAAAGGGATTACGTAAATCAAGGCTAAAAAAAGGTTGCAAAAAAAATCCCTCATGCGGAAGATCATAAACGCTTTCTTAGTGAAGTCCTTAACTTGGAGCGATTCTATTCCAAGGAAAATGGCTCAGGGAAATGGATCAGGAATTTAAAGACTGTTTCACATCATGTGCAAAAGTCTTCCCAGAAAGACGATATGACAAAGTAAGTGTTAACTACAGCAAAACGAGAAAAGAAGTAAGAAATGATATGATACACATTCCACGCCATTAACATTTCACAAGGAGAAAGAGAATAAAGAATTATGAAATGTTCATGATAACTACAACGGGAAACCGGAGAAGAAGGAAGTTCAAGTTGGCTGTGATAAAAAAAAAATGTTATAGTGATGTAGATTTTTGTTACTTCCTTTCGGAATAGTGATGTGATTTACATCCAAGAGACCTGGGCCGACAATCTTGTCGATTTTGATTTTCCATGTTTTTGTCTTTTTAGTAGTTGTAGAAGTAGAAAGAAGAGAGCGAAAAAGATTTCAGGTAGGGTAGCCGCTATTTTCAAAAGTTATTTGAAGGGTATTCACAAACGTAACAGTAGTACATCCGACACTATCTGGTATAAATTAAACAGTTTGTCGGCATTGCAAACGATTTATATCTTTGGAAAAGTTTCGGAGGGAATATAAACATTACAAAGTCATCAGAAATTGATCCTTTTGACACAGTGATATTTGCAAATTCTCAAATTTAGGAGATGTAGTCATCTTAAGAGATTTAAATGCCAGAACGGGGTCAATCAAAGAAACATATTCCGATTCCCCCGATTTGCTTACAGTAGACGTATTTCACTTCTCTTTCAGGAGAAAGATGGACAGGGCTGGATAAAGAGACCTTTATAGACGCCATCCGATGTATGCATTAGAACAAGGACAAGGGCAAATTCTATGGGGTAGCCGAGGAATGGAAAAAAAGTAAAAAAAAAAATCATGGGCGTCTACAAATGTGTATAATGTTGCTTTGTTAATAACCATTTAGATTTTATCTGTATAGTATCTAATTTAACTTCAATCCATAACTTAGTTATAAGTAAAATGAGATCTCAAAGCACTAGAAGTCATAACTGTGCGAGACCACTAAAAAAACTTATAAAATCTGGTCAATGAGGACGGGGGTCACTGTACGCAGGATTGTTAATGCTCGTGTTAATGGGAAAGATTATTAAGGGAGCACCAGGAAAGTATAATTAAGAATGTATGCTATTTTCTATTCCAGAAAACTTGAGATACATCTTCACTAAACTTGGGTTCGAAGTCCAAACATTTGAGGATCTCACACATCATCAAATCATAAACCTGTTCACCCGTGTCCGTCAATGGATTTAAGAGGAGTTATAGTAGAAGCAATGTCGGAAAGATAAAGAAAAGGCTTCGCCGCGGCGCTAATTTTCAGCAGATAGCAGAGTGAACTATGGAAAACAATGAAGAAGAGCCATTCCCAACATTCGTATGACTAAAATAAGGTTAAAGGGCGGAAAGTATGGGAGGTGGGCATGACTAAACTAAGCTGAAGATAGTAAATTAGACAGCATGAATGCAGGATGAATTCACCAGACCTAACACATCTAACATGCATGAAAGAAGGTTTCACCACAGCTCTGATTTGAAGCAGAGTGTTGTATCAACTTGATGTATTTTGTTTCTCGTAGCCAAATGAAGAAGAGCAGTGGGGATGTGGGCCAGGGGGCTAGGTGGTGTGTATCTGCCATTCAACTGTACCGTCACTTCCTTCCAGACATGCGAGGGAACATTAGCAGTCGCTTAACTCGTTCATCTACGAAACTGAACTGGCAACGTTGCAAAACTGAGCGCTACAGAAACAGTGCCATACCCCACATGACCCGATTGATAAACGAATAATGACTGTATCTTAGCCAACTGTTGTAATTTTATATGTAATCGTTATTTGTATGAATGTCTCTCTCAAACCATGCCAGAGCACTTTTTATCTAACTTGTCGTTTACGAATTCAATTAATGATATTTTATTCTATTGGTCGTAGCCGTCTACTGGGGCAGACTTCCGCCACCAAAGACGAAGCTCAGAGGTCACCAAGATTTTTCATTTCTCAACACAGCATTATCACTGGGAAGGTGTGGCCCCTGTACGTGTCTGAGCCCAGGTTGTCACCATTGCACGATAAAACTATCTTATGCCTCAACAGTTTCTTATCATGCAAAGTTGAATTGAGTATAGATAGAATGCACATTTCATAACCCGAAATAACATTTAATTACTTAGATGTTTAAAATTTTTGGCTATAGTTCTCAAATTATTCTAAACGTTTTGTGCAAAGAACACTGACCTAGCAATTGATGAAAAGTCCACACAACAATGAAAACAAGTGGCGTACCAATTTTCTAATTGGAAGTCAAAGCAGCGCTGGACCGATATCGGGTGAAAAGATCTACAGACAATCTGCCGTTTATATGGTAAACAAATCTGGTTAACTACCTATCATGTACGTCACTATCTTTCGTCAGTGACACTGAACAGATCTCTGTTGAAGCGCTTGTTGTTTAATATGATTTGATATGCAAAGAAAGAACACCATCTGAAGTATTCATGATTCATTCATTCGTACCTCCTACTTCGCAGGTGGCAAAAACGTACACCCTATTACACATCACTTCTACTCTAATAACAATATTTATATACGTGTCTGCATATGATTTCATACAGGAAGATAAGAAAAAACCTGATTATTTTCAGATTAATCATTCAGCTTTTCCCTCCAGTAGGTGCACATCAGGATGAGCTGTACGTGTGAGGTGTGCGGCATGCAGTTCAGTAGGCAGGATAACCTACGTAGACACATGCGGACTCACACAGGGGAGCACCCCTACAGGCGTGAGGAGACTGCAGCAAGGAGTTAATCCGGCTGGACCATATGAAGGCCCATATGCTGACACACACAGGGGAGAAACCCTACAACTATGACAACTATGAGAAGTGCAGCAGGCAGTTCAGTCAGCGCAGTGGGCTTCAGAAACACATGCTGACTCACACAGGAGAGCACTCCTACAGTCTTATCGCTGTTAAACCTGATGTCAGTAAATAAATGCTCGTCTCTCCGTACACATTGTTGTAGGCAATGGCAACGAGAGCAAAAACACAGGCAGTTAGAAGAACATAATGAAAGATAAGGCGCTAACATCCAGCGAACCCATCTAACTTAGCTGAACCAGCCCCCACTGTACTTCGTACTTCGTACAGTCCCCGAAGTCTGGGTTTCCAAGAGGCTGGACAGCTGTTAGAATATCCTTGACTAACATACCCTGAGTAAGCTGGATGTTCTGCCAGAAAGAAAATGATTTAAAAAAAATAAAACTGTTGTTTGCTCAGTTACCAATGCCATAATCAGTCGGGTGATGAATCGTTTAAGCATTTTCGTCAAGGCAGTGCAGTTGCATGGTCATACACATGACTTTAACACAAATAAAACACAGTCTCTTGTAATAAAACCAGTCGCACTTGTCTTAACAGCCACCGACATCAATACGAAACAGAAATGTCTGACGAAATAAGACGATACAAACAGGGAAATTAAACATCCACCCCCACTGTAAAATTGGACAGTACCAATAAATGAAAACGCTGTGCCGTCTAAAGAAATGACTGGAGTTGTGGGAGGTGGGCATGACAAAAGAAGTAAAGTAGACACGCAAAAACGCAACCCTAATTCACAAGATGACATACCAGACGCCATGAAGTAAAGCTTCGCCACAGCGCTAATTTTAAACAGATATCAAAGTACTTGAATGCGAGCTACGTAGAATAAAGAAGAGAAGATACATTCCAACACCCTGACTTGGTATGGCTAGAATAAGCTTGAAGGGGCGGGGAGGATGGGAGGTGGGCATGGCGAGAATAAGCTAAAGATAACGCAAAACAAGCAGACCGCAGAAATGCAACATGGATTCACCAGATAACGTGCAGCACGACATTGAACCATGCATGAAATAAGGTTTCGCCACAGCGCTTATCTGAAGCAGATAGTAAGATAGCTGCAAAAGCCGAAGAATGAAGATTAAGAAAACCGTGCGCTCCCTGACCAATTAAGCTTGAAGGGAGGTGGGCAAGACTAGACTTGACCACGAGCCACCCAAAGCTGCACTGAGACAGGTCCATTGTCGGCGTACTCCTTATATCCACCTTCTCATTATATCCATCCGCAAGAGTAACTCGTCCGCTACAAAAGAGCGGAAATGAGACAAAATACACCGTTTCAGCTGTCAGTCACATCGAACGTCTCATTGATAGACCTCAAAGTATGAATTATATAAAAATTAGTGACAGTTTTGAGAGTTCAAAAGGACATGTTTGCTTAAAGAACAATGTACTATTTTCATCCGCACATTTATATAATTATACAACCGAAGACCGTGAAACGGCACCTAAGCCTCAGGTGGGATGGGCCATATCAGGTGATATCTGCAGCTGGTAATCAAAGAAAAATGTCACACCAAATTAGTGAGCATTGGCTACACCTGTCAGCCCTTTTAATTACCCCCCGATAAAGTATGTCTTTAATCATTTACAAATTAGCTTAATCATAGTAAAACCCTTAAAACAAGACAGGGATACATCCTGACAGCTTATGCCAGTCCAACCAACGAAATTAAATTAACCCGCTTCTGTCATAACGTAGAGAGAAAAATCAAGTCAAAACAAATGCAAACATATTTCATGATAATGCAGCCCCTCTCTGATTGGTCAAATCACTAATGATTGTTTTCTCATTGGCTGAACGCTAATTGTGATTGACAGCTGGGATTTGTTTACGAGCCCCTCACAGGTGTCTTCACACCTGTTGCGGATACCTTATCACAATTCTCGGCTGAAAGTTGTCCTATCTGCGACAGAAAAAGAAGACCCCTAGTCAACAATGTCAAATCAATATCAGAAATGGAAACAATATAAATATTTTCGGTATCTGCTTAAAATGAGCACTGTGGTGAAGCCTCTGTTAAGTCACTAGGCTTTTTTCTTATTTTAGTTAGTCGGAGCGCACGTAGGAATATCTTAATTGGGAAAGGCGGATGAAATAGAAAATTTGTTTCGAATGTGGCGAACACGTAAACTGACTCTGTATGGAAAATATTTTGTTATAAAAACTTTAGCTTTGTCGAAAATTACTTATAACATGTCTATGATTCCGACCCCTGACTGGGTATTGAAGAAAATCTAGAAATTATGTTTCACGTTCCTCTGGGACGGCAAACCCGACAAAATAAAACGTCTTCAACAAAATACGATATTACCCACTGGCCAAGCCTGTTGGAATACCGTATGTCCCAATCTGAACTGGAGAAAAGTCTCGGCATCACAAGCTGTTGACATCAAACCGATTAAGTTAAGGGAATTTAATTTCAAGATACTACATAGAATATTGCCCTGTAAAGTCCTACTAAATAGATGGAGAAATGGTAATACCTCCGGAGATATTTACAGCCCAGTATCAACTGAGTATGTGAGTTGTGTAACTGTGGCTTTTAAATTGATTAAGTTGCATTACGTCTGTGATAATTTATTTGATGATGTGTTTCCATGTTGATAATTATCATTTGTTCTTTTACCATTAATCTGAAATTTTGTACAATTTGTTCCCTTGATTTAAATTGGTCAAGTTAAATTAAATTAATTGTTGTTTGCATTTAAGTTATATTATGCTTTTGTTTATTCATGATTTAGAATTTATGTTGTTTATCTATGATTTAGAATTTTATGTTATCCCGTGTTTCTGGTGATACTTTTCTTATGGTTTATATGATTTACTTTTAAGTAACAGATATGTTCGTCGTGTTTATGATTTGTGTTACATTATGTCACTCAGTTTTATTACTATTGTATTTGCTATGGCCCATAGGTGGCAAAAAGCAAGAAATAAAGTTCACTAAACATTCTGCTGAGCCAACATATTGCTCTAACTAAATACGCAATTTTTCTGTCTTGGACCAAGAGACAAGGCAATGCAGCTGATGATTTCTCTGGCTCCTTCACAATATGTCCTACTCTTCTGAGCAAATACACAAGCACCAGTTCGATTCCCGTCACCCAAATGAAGCAGAATGCCAACTTGAAGTTGGTGATCATTTCTGTGCCAGTTTTGTGGTGAAACCTTGTAATAGTTTTCATTGTGCAGCTGTTTTGCCTTTTTTTGCAGACCACTCAATTAAAAATTGTTTATAACGTAAAAAAATTACTTCTACTATTTCAGAAAAAAACATCTACTGTAACAAGAGTTCGTAGACCTCAGGCCTGCATGAAATGTATTGGGTTTCTGTAGACCTATTGTGTATTTTTGCCTTTTTGTCTGTGGTACGTGGTTGGAAAAATGAGCTTTTTACCGTGTTGGTTGTGCACCATGCAAAAGTCTGACTCTGAAATTCCATTTTCTGAATTTGTAAGTTTGAACATGGATGAACATTACTTATTTTGGATTTCTTAAGTATGTAACCAACCACAGTACTTTGAAGTTGTTGAGACGCTACCTTTTTTTGTCTCAGATGGCCCATGCACATGTAGTTACTCTGTCACATGATATACTAATATCTTCCTATTTCAATGTACTGACCTAATGCAGCGGCTCTGCTAAGTCTCCTTGGTTTGTGTTCTTCCAATGATATTCATTAAAGATTTATTTCTGGGGTGTTATTCACTTGACATCGGAATGTTACTCGCATAATTTGACCAATGATACTTTTATCTGTAGTTCCATAGACATTAGACAATATGAATAGTGGTAGCCCCCATGCAGCAGCAACAGTTAGTCCCCAGGGTGGTATGATATTTTCATTCAATCCATCCAACCCAAACCTAAATCTCCTGTAGTATCTAAGCCAAATTTAACAGCACAATTTACTATGAAAAATGTCCTTGTCAATCCCATTTATAGATGGCAAGCTGCTGGCAATGGAAGCTTTGAAAAGTTCAGAAGCTGTTGTAGTCAGAGCAAACACCCAGCAAACATCCCCACAAACCAATGAGCAGTTGCTTAGAAGGGGAATTTCATCATATATTTGCCGCGACAAAATGCAACAAACGATACTGAATTCAAAACAGAACAAAGCTAAGCCTCCACCACTTAACCCTGCCTGTACCATAGACTAAGCAGGCCCAAAAACCAAGCGAATATGACTAGCCCAAAACAACAAATTACCTGTATACAGTATGGAAATGGCATTACCAAAGAAACAAAAAGAAACACAGGACAAATCATACACATACCTTCTCTTATGCCCACACTCTATACAGTTCTCCTCCACATTAGAAAATTGCATCTTCTTCTGTTTAAGTTCAAGTTCAACCATGATTGCCAACAGGGTAAAGGAACTTGTACCGGAACTTAAAACTCAGTACTATACAGCTCTAGAAACACTACAAAGAGTAATAAGCAAACTCCAATTATACCTGACCAACAGATATATAATCTGGCACACTCCCGTCATCTGGCAAACTGTCAGTGCCACTAAGTAACCTGATACATTGAAGGTGGCCCAGGCCAGATGATGGTTCTACACCCAACCATAATCTGTTTTTAAAACCAAGCAGATATTGGGAGGATGCCCCAACCACACTAAAACAGGGTCAACCTATACAGTATCAAGTTCAAGCACTAGGAGGCCCAAAATCAAATCTGACCACCAGGACACCACAAACAACTCACGTACCAAATGGCAACACAATGGCACCTTGCGTTCCGGAGATACAGAGCACGCCCCGTGCCCGCACAAAAGGTAACCTAAAATGTCAAGTTCAAGCACCAAGGGCGCCAAAATCAAAATTGAGCATTATTCAGCCACCGCCGACACATGTGCCAAATATCATCGCGCCAGCACCAGCCGTTCAGAAGATATAACTCCGGAAACACCCCTCCCGGACACAAAATTCGACCTGCCGGGTCAAGTTCAAACGCGACAAGGCCCAAAGTCAATCCTAGGCAACAGGCAACAACCCCCCACCCATGCACCAAAAATCGTCGCAATCGCGCGTATCGTTCCGGACACACAGCGCCAAAAGTGCCCCAAAAACACCAAAAATGCCACCTTCAATGTCAAGGTCAAGCGCCAGGAGGCCCAAAATCACACCTGAGTGTCAGGCTACCACCTCCAACCCACGTACCAAAAATCGTCGTGCTCGCACCATCCGTTCACGAGATACAGCGCCCTACATCCCCGGCTACCGAAAAGTTTCCACCAGCATCAAAACCATACCTGCATACATGCAGGTAAAAAGGAAGAAGGAGAATGCAGAGTAACGTTTGGAGCAACTGGAGAAGTTTTTTCATTGTGCAGCTGTTTTGCATTCATTGCAGGCCACTGAATTAGAAATTGTTTATAAAGTAAAAAAATCACTTCTTCTATTTCAGAAAAACCTCTACTGTAAAAAGTTTTAAAAATTTTTTGAGAATATTAGTTGTGCATCATAGTTATTTCCAACCACATTTCTAATCCTACAGACATGCAGGAGAATGCAGAGCTACGATTGGAGCAACTGGAGAAGTTTTTATAATGCAGTTGTTTTGCATTTACTGCAGGCCACTGCACAAAGAGAAAGTGCGCGAGAAGGCATCACCACAGACTGTGGCCGGCCGTCCCCCGATATGTAGGAAGCTGCCAGAGAAATTTGACCTTTAAATCTATTGTAAAACTTTCGATAGGTATGGGATGAAGGAAACGAGAACCTTATTTGCACAATGAG
This sequence comes from Branchiostoma floridae, assembly GCF_000003815.2. Lineage (NCBI taxonomy): Eukaryota > Metazoa > Chordata > Leptocardii > Amphioxiformes > Branchiostomatidae > Branchiostoma > Branchiostoma floridae. The sequence goes on from NW_023365734.1 coordinate 16,146, forward strand.
AAAAAGCCGTAGTACACCATATAGGAACCCTAGTGTGTTTTTGTGCGAAATGCAGCGAAGTCCAACAAAGTCCGAATCAAACTGAAATAAAATGAACGCAAGAATAAGACAAGATAAAATTCTTAGTGTTGTTTTTGCGTGGGTTCTCTTTGTACAGCAGATTCTTTATGTTGTTAGTTCTGCCAGCCAAACATCTTGTCTCGGTATGGATACGTCCTATACTTTCTAATCCTCATGTTCTTCACAACACAGACAGTTATGGCTGGTCCAAAGTGTACTATTATTTCTATACAAATGTATTTTCTCTTGCACATGGGGAGCACCCCTACAACTGTGGAAAGATACAAATAATGTCACAGTGACATGACAAGGACACAAACCAGCACCGAGATTTGCGGAAAAGCAAAAAAATGGTTTATCATACCATAATATTTCTGTTCTATATTTACATTGTCATCATTTGCAGTCGTAATCTGTGGCAAACCAATTCATCGTGGGAAGAAACTGTTGATGCGGTTAAGTTTGGCACATATATTGAGACACCATGAAATAAAAACGATTCAACGCATTCGATACAACCATGCGAGGAAGGCAGGAGGAAGCGAAAAGAGCCCGGGACGGCCAGTCAAGAAAAAAAAGACAAGAGGGGAGGTGCTTTGTTGGGCTTCTGTCCCATCTTCCGATGCCGCCAGCTAAGATGCGTGTCATCGCTTTCTTGGTCTGTATAGTTCGCCATTTCGTATGGCGAGCGAGGTGCGATGAGAACTTCGGAGATAAGATCTGGACTGGCAACGAGATAGTTCTTGCCATTAACAGGCTGTGAAGTCCCGTCTCCGAATTGAGTATCGCCGTTTTGGGGATGAACATTTCCTTGACATGTGGGGTGTAAGGAATAGATGGGTGGTGGTGAAAGATGACGATGCAATTTTCAGATTCTAGATCTTGAAGTTTGTAGAAGTTTTAGAATTTTTGTGGTATGTTTATGTAACGTCCTTTCAAGAGAGAAAGGTGTCCGGGAAGAATACAACAGGTACACTAAATGAAGTAACAACTATTAAAACTATACATGTCGGTTGGAAAATATGTCACAATATACAGAGCATTCGTAACAAAGCATTGGCGCCATGGCATTGGAATATATGCATATTTCCGTAGTAAAGAAAGCAGGGAAAGAAGGCCGGGACGGCGAGTGACGATTAAAAATATCAGGGGAAGGTGCTGGCAGTCGGGACGGAAGTGTCCAGTACTGATATCATAAGTACACGTGAATAAAGTCACATCTATTGAAAATATACAGGTAGGTTGTAAAATATGTCACAGTATACAGAGCATTCATAAGAAGGCCACATACATGGCATTGGCATATATGCATATGATGTGGACATCATTTACAGCTTTCATGACTTTTCTCATTCGAAAATTTTTCCTCCCTCAGTGACTGTCCACATGACCTCGATCACCCAGAGGGTCGGGCTCACCCTGCCATAGGTGACACACAAGTAAGATGATTGAATTTAATGTACTCTCTATATTTGCACAAAGCATGAAGGAAATAAAAAGTAGTACCACCAGCGGTAATTCATGTACTTAACAACGATGTTGCTAGACCCCGTACAGATGCACCGTGATATCAATAATGACATTGTAGGACGTGGTAACTGATTTAACGTCTTTTCTCTTTATTTGCAGGTCCCCGCGGTGATGAACATTAACGTGGAACACTATGCAGTAGTAGTGGAGGAGGTGTGATTTTTTTATTTTGTGCTATTCATAAGTTTGACCATTAAGTTGTGTTTGTTTATGTACATTAATCATAGTTCACATATGTAGACTGGTTGCTTTTATGTAAATGACTTGAATTGAAATTGCTTTATTTAAAAGTATAATGGCTTGTGGTAAGTTCTGTGGTAAGTAAACCATTCCTTATTTGTTGACCGTCCAAATCACTTCCGTCAAGGAAGAGGCGCGCTGTCATCCCGCTGTATGTGACGTACATGCAAGTAGGGATATGTTGGATTTAATCGACTCGTTATTGGCACAGGACATGAAGGAAATAGAAAGCGGTAAACCGCCTGCACGAACATGAACAAGAACAGCTCCCGCTCGCACACCCTCCTCATCGTGAACTGTGGAGGGGACAAGTGTCACCACTGGAGCAAAAATCATCGTCACTGTGGAGGGGACAAACGTCACCACTGGAGCAAAAACCATCGGGAAGCTGAACCTGGTTTATCAGTAACTTCTGTACTTCATTACGGTGCTGTCAGACCCCGTAGAGATCTACATGGATATTGATAAAGATATTAACGGACGTGGTAACCGAATTAACGGTCCCTGCGCAACAAAAATTACTTGACAGCGCCTAAATGCAGAACAGAAAGGATAAAAAAATCCTTTCCGCATCAGGCCAAGGAGGTTTTTTTAACCTCCTTGATCAGGAGATAAGCCTCTACAGCGCAGACTTGTAAATATCTGACATAGTGGACACTATAGAACCCGATTTTATTGTCTATGCCGACTGCTTGATATGTAATTTTTAACGTGTTAGTGTATATGAACAACAGATGTTAGTAGACAATTGACGTATCTTATATGTTTTGTGAATTTGTTGCGCAATTCAGCCAATCTGGCTGCAATGCTCATTTTGGTTTTTGAATAAACTTGAACAGTGTTTTTTTCCGTTATTTGCAGGTCCCCACGATTGACACTGATGGACTACCCTATATTAAAAGGAGTCACAAAACCACTAGAGAGAATCTTCAAGAAGCACAGCATAGCTACAACAGTCAGACCTAAAACTACCATAAGAAGCCTACTAGTACACACCAAAGGAGTCGACTATTATGATATAGTAATCAGTAATGGTTGAACGTTATTTGTAAAAACAGTATTACAATGTGTCGAATTTGTTTTTCTGTATACTATAGTAGTTGATTGTAAATTACGGCACAATTCAGTGTTTACTGTAATGCCGTTTTTATACATGTTTTTGTCAATAATTCAATTACTACTACAAAGATAAACTTGAAGATGCGGTAAAAACAGACTGTACATAAAAGATACCTTGCATGACTTGCAACAAAGTATACATAGGCGAAACAGGAAGAACATTTGGCTGTAGACTAGACGAACATAGAAAGGAAGAAGACAAGATCAAGACAATTGTGATGATACTGAAACCTATATGCCATTGAAGTAAAAACTGATTAATATTTATAGATATTTATAATTTTTTCGCATAATGTTTTGTTTGTTTTTGTAAATTGTGGAATTTCTTTTGGCTTAAATTTGTATAAGCTTATTTGGAATGTGCCGATGAAGTACTACAACTAGAGATGACAAGTTGTAATTCAAGTGTCTCTTCTTTCTTATATAATTATAATGTTAACTACAACATCTTAACCACACAGCCATCTAAGTTTTAAAATAATTCTCCGGTAATGTGTGTGTACGTATGTACCATCATAATTCAGACTTTGTTGTTTCAAGTCTGCCAAGTGGCATGGTGAATAAAGTTTTCAAAGGACACTAAGGGTAGGTAACATAAAAGACACTGATAACCATCAGTCATTTTTAGCATGTGAATTGTACTCAACAATAATGCCGTACTTGGCCTATTTCATGAAACTTGTGGTACTCCAACATTGGCAACAATGCCAACAAGAATGCCAACTACACAGCCAACTTTAAGATCCTACACCGCCAGACACTCAGGTGTCAAGGCCAGAGGCGAGAGGGAGACCACGCCGCAGGTGGATAGAGGGAGTAGTGGGCACAATTAACATGAATTGTTCTATTTTACAAAATGTTTTCAGCAACGCCACATCAATTGGCCACAATAATCCATACACACTGTGGTGTGATGCAGTATAGTTAAGTGCTAAAGGTAATATGCTGGTTATCTGAGGCCATTTCAAGTGACAAAACTACAATTTCCATTGTCGCTGAATAAATATCCTAGAGATAGGCAAAGAAATCATCGTGAAATGATAGCAGAATTGGACATAGTAATATTGCACCAGTATTAGGAGACCAGATAGAATTTCACGATTAACAAGAAATACGTAACTCAAATTTAAAGCACAAATTAAAGTCGTGTAACTTCCTGTAAAAATTCTTAAAAGAAGTGTACAGTCTCTATTGAAATCACGGACTCATAGACTTAGACTATATGCACTTGGGAAAAACCTGGCTGCATGTACATTGAGGTATAAACTTGCTCACTAGAGATGTGACCATTCCCCATTCTAGAAGCCTACTGGGACCTGAGGGTCTAATCTACACTTACACATCCGCACACAAGCCCCAAGATAAGTGGAGGAAGAAGAAGTCAACACAGAAAAATGAATCTGGAAGCCACCGTTCACATGAGGAAATGCGTGCAGCCTTTTTCGAGCGAGATTTGAATGGGGAGGGGCTAGTTTGTAAGTCAGAAGTGCAAGACCAGCGAAAATCCTTTTGCCTATTAAAAAACAACCAAACCAAACACCAACATTTAGTAGCGCCCTATTGACACGAAAAGTTTGCGCGTTAGAGAGTTTGCCGCACCAAAACACAAGACAGATACACAAAGTAAAGCACAGCGGCATGTCACAACAAGACACCACTGCTGCAATGGCGGAAAACTCCAGACTACCTCGGCAATTTCACTGTATCAATCCGCCATTGTTATCAAGGGAAAAGAAAATGGAAAGAAAAAAAAGACTTTAAAGATTAAATTATTAGGTGTAAAATATACGGGCAACGAAAACCAAAATACTGATATTGTTTCCAACAATTTGAAATTGTTTTCCAACAATTTGAAATTGTTGAGAATTGGGTCCTTTTTTCTGTCGCAGCAGGACAGGGCAACTTTCAGCCGAGAACTGTGATGAGGCATCAACAGCTGTGAGGACACCTGTGAGAGTCTGGTCGACCGATCCCAGCTGTCAATCACAGTTATCAGCCAACATCTGTCAGCCAATGGCTGAACTGATAATTGTGATTGACAGCTGCATGGGACAGCCAATGGCTGAACTGATAATTTTGATTGACAGCTGGGACAACTTGACAGCTCACGTGGGCCTTAGGTGCGGTTTTACAGTCTTCGGTTGTGTATATAAATGTGCTGAGGAAAATGGTACACTGTTCTTCAAGCAAACTTGTCGATTATAACACGCAAAAATTATCATTTATTGACATGAACTTAATATTTTGCGCCCATTAATGTGATATTCTAAACATCTACCCTCCAAGCAGATCCTACGGTAGCATAAGATGGTATCAAAAGCAGTCCGAGGAGTGAAGCTGGCCTATAGGAATGCCTTTAGCTACTAACTCGTTGCTGATGACTCCCTTTGGCCAGCTGAACATCTTAGCCAGCTTTGATACTATCTTATGCCACTGGTAGATCTGCCAGATTAGCTAACGCTATCAGTACTGGGTCTGTATGAATGATACTGCTGGCTACAGCTAAATAACATCTACTCTTATACTTCCACCAGGTGCCACCACCACCTAAAAAACATTGTTATAAATGCCTTCTCAAGATCGTTCTGAACACCTTAATATCTGAAGTGTATGTACCACAGTACTACTAATGCTTCAATGGTAATACACTGGATGCTATAATACTGCCAGATTAGAAGAAAACATAAATTTAGACTTGATGTTAATTAGTCCAGTTCGAGTTGTAGGACTAGGTCTATAATCTCCAAGCAGATCCTACGGTAGCATAAGACAGG
>NW_023365734.1:22275-47130 GCF_000003815.2 Branchiostoma floridae
ATGCCATGGAAAAGCGTAATACATCTATCCGCGCAGACATATGTAGTACGTTTTCCTTTCCATCGTTTCTCCAACTAGGAATTGGTGAATGAAGGAATGACTGAAGTCCCTTTTTGTTCATGGTGGAGGTGCCTCATGCAATGCGTCTTAACGTAGACCTCATTTGGAATTAGCTATCATCCGACAGTTGGTCACCAATTGATACAGACATCGTTCAAAATTATGATCGTTTTATATGTTGCCTATCTTTGGACAGTAGAATGGTAATTGTGTGAGCTGCTCATATGGGAGCGATGAGGACTGCGTCATTAGCAAAACACACTCTAAGCCAGCTTCACTCCTCTGGCAGCTTTTGATCCTGTCTTATGCTACCGTAGGATCTGCTTGGAGATTATAGGTCTATGCAGTCGATACACATTGGAATCTAGTACTAGTGCAAATCCCACTTAACTGCCAAGAAGAAAACCCTCACCTGACTGACTGTTTTTATCTTGATTTACTAGATAACAAAAAAGTAAACAACGACAAAGTTCCTGCGTTCAGGATGCTAGGCAAGATGAAGTTTATTTGGCTCTACTCGGTTCAGCAGAAGAGAAGACAGTCACAGGGCAAATCTCATCTCCAAGGCATCATGCCAACGTTTGTGCCACATAGTTGTATCCTCCATAGTAAGACAGGCACAAACTTGTACAAATTCCTGCATTAGGCTATGGTGATTTGATCATGTGAATGATATCCGTATGCACATAAATTTTTGGCCATTTCCAGTAAAATTCCAGTTTTGAATCATACTGTAAATCATACCAATCAGCTGCAAAATGAGCAAATATTGGTCTTACATTGCAAAAAAATATTCTTAATGTATTCTGATGTCTTAGAGTGTCAACATCAATTCCAAGGCCAAGAAGACGTGAAAGAATACAAGTGAAGAATCTATTGTTTAGTATTACTCTGTGTGTTCAGTCATTTGTTCAACGTTTCTGACCACTTAGATTTCATAGTGAAGGTAGCTTTTTGGGGGGGCCAAATTTGTCTTTTTTATTCGCATGCCAGCATCAGATTTGGGGTTCCCAGGAGATGTCATCCATATAATCAAATCAACGTGGCCTTATCATACAAAACTCAACAAGAAACATTACTGGTTTTGGCAATCCCTCTTCCCTCCAGCTTTGCATAATAATGTGGACAAATTCAGTTATAACTACAATTCAGTTACTGTATTGACCCCAAATTGAGCTCATCTTACTTAAGACACTAACACAATAACCTGGGCTTTTTCCTTGTCAAGGTTTCAGTTCATATGTCCCTTTACAGTATCTGTGCAAAGACATCATTTAATGTTCTTGATTTGTGTCTCAGCACATTATGTGGGGTTATTTCTACAATAATGTTGACCTAAGAAAGGAAGGCTAGGGGGAAACATTTAAAATGTAATTATGACATTTGGTAAAGATGTGCACTATTTGGTGCAAATACAGTAACTTCACAGTAGTTTTCTTACAATCATTTCTTTTTTCTTGACCTCTCGTTACAGGTATGACCTTGACCCTTTGTGACCTGCCAACACTAGATATTTGCGTTAACACAGTGGCAATTGGATGAGACAGATGTTTTCATGTGAAATTTTACATGACTCTTTGTCAACAAGGCTCGTTTAGAAGGCTAAATGGCAAACTCGTTACGTGTCAGACTTATCCTTAACAATGCCCCCTGGTGCAGGAACCTAAAACTGCACCACTGTTCAAAGCAGAGCAATGAGTATGAAAGAAAAAAAATGAACAAGATCAATTAAAAGTGCTTAAATCTTCCTTGGTTTGGCATTTCCAAAACATAGCTGCAAATATGTCGTAAAACCAAAATCTTAGAAGTCATATTTCTCATCATCCTCCGAATTTGTAACTGTTTTATGTGAAAGACAATTTTTTAGAGTTATCACAAGACTCTAGATGTCAGCTTTATGCATATAAACTATTTTTCCTAAAATGAACTGAAGACATTCTCCTGCACAGATTCGAAACCGCGTCCTGTGACTCTACTCAGTTGGTAGAGGAGTGTCTACAATGTGGATTCATCTTTGTGTAGAAGAAACGTCTTAAAATTGCTCCCCTTAAAAATCTGTATCCCATTTTTGCCTTCAGAACGTACAACAAAAGGACGAAAAGGCACAGCAAATGGTATGAACTTTAACCTTGGCAGTTCAAGGGTGATTTGTTCGATGTGACGTTGCCATATATGACCTTGTTTGACATTGAAGAGAAGAAGGCTGTTGCCATAGCAACAGGAAACACACCTACTCGCTACGTGGCTTGTACCCGACAAGGTGGCCAGGCAAGGCACGGAATTAGTTACAATATTTCTCTGTACATGTTTTTTGTGGTTTTCTTTACAATATTGGCATAATACTCCTATTTACATTGAGGATATATCTGGGCACTTTATTGGCATGTTACTACAGTGGTAGGAATGAGCAAGGATGTTATACAGAATGAGTTTGCAGCCATGTTTTTTAGAGATTTGTACATTTTGTGGAACACCTTCAAGGTCATGATGATTACATATACATTTCAGTACACTACCAGTGGTGATGTCATCACTCCATGTGCACATGACATGTCACCAGAAAAGAGGTGCACTCTAACTACATGTATAACCCCACAGTTGATTCTGACATGAGCAAAACCAGAAACATACAATTATGGTAACCGTTATAGCCCTTCTTCAGAGAATGTCCCTCTATACTGTTGTCCAGAGAAACAAAAGTCATCAGTGAAAAGAAAGGTCTGTGTTAATAAAGAAAAACAGTTAAACACTAAACAATAGTAAACCCTTACCAAATGCCAATCCAAAGCTATATGGATTTAAAGACTGACATCACGGCTCAAAAAGAATAGGGTGCATCCATCATGAAAGTGGTGGCTATTGCAGCAGAACCAATGCCTGTAGATTGTGTTCACAATGGACATCAACTACAGGCACTACCTTACACTGCAAGAGCCATCACTGGAACAGAAGGGGCTTTCAGGTACATGTAGCAATAGTTATATCAAGTATATGAAGTTCAATACACCCAGTGAGGACTGCAGATGAAAATGAGATGACCCTCATTTTGGACATCTATGCTACATTTTGCTGTTACTAGAAAGTACAAAGAACATAAAGACAAAATGTCAATCTTCCTTACAAGAATTTACTGGCTTGTATAATGGTTTAACTCATTTTGAGATTGCACAATCAGAAGTTGTCTGAACAGTTGGTTTTGTTCCTTGTAGTTCTAGCAGATACACATCCCAGGTAGGCTGATTTGCACACTGATATTGCCACAGACATTGCTACATGTTCTTGTGCAGACCTTGTATTGCCACAACCACCTTTCCACATCATGCCACAGTTTCTCCACACATTCCGTGTGGCAATTCATATTCAATGTTGCAATCTGTATGGTAGCTGTAGTGCTACAAAAACAGTGGTTCTTTATAATGTTCTCTAGACTATTGGCTCGGAGAGAGTTGGTCCCTGGGGCCACCCAAACACACTAGTATTTAAGTCCAACTTTACCGTACAGCTATACATGTATATATCATGGCATCATCCAAGATTATAAATACTTCCTTTACATTTAGGCTACGATTTACAAGAGAATACATTTCACCCCTCTTTGGGGGCGGGATAGTTCCTTCCAGCATTACATTTTGGAACGGTCAACTTTAAAATGGGAGGTTGTCACAGTTTACATTGTGTACAATACATATTGAAAGTGATCGCAACACTTCATAAATGCTACATTTGTACTAGGTTTTTAAAGATGCAATTCAATTCATTTTCCTGTCACAGTTAAGGCACTTTTACAAGGCGATCTGAAAGGGAGGCTCAAGTGGGTAGACTCAAACTTCTGGAGTGATGAGAAACTTAAGATATTGTATTAGGATTTCAAGATGGTCTTGGGACTTCAGGCCACATTCTGAAGTTGTTTGACACATTCTGAGTCCCTTGAAATCTGTACTTGACAGCCTACTCGCCAGAATAATTGTAGAATAGCTCTAGTCGTAATGACTTAAAACTGTTATGTGGATAAGACTTTATTCCTGCTGAGTCAGATCTCTGAGAAATTTGACATGACAACATGCACCTTCCAAAACAAAAGGCAAAACAAAAATTTAAAAGCTTATCAGATGAACAAGCTTGAAACTTTGAAATGAAGACAAAGAAAAATATTTTGCTGACAACTCTTAGTTGATTCTGAGCCTCCTGCCTTCAGTACTGTATCTGTGTAACATCTTAAGATAAACATTTATCTTAAACGTGGATCTAGAAAAGTCCACAAGAAAGAGGGTCTACAACAGACTTGCTTAATGGGGCGGAGCATTCTGTGTCGTGTCTCTTAGCACCTGTTGCCTAGCAACCGCAGCATTATGTAGTCCCTTGGCATGACAGGCCTGTATCCGGCGTGGGTCCATCGTCGTCGTCAGGTTCTGCCTCCCACCTCACTCCCAGTCTCCGTTGGTGGTCGCTGTTCCTTCAGGTGCTGGCACCCCGTTGGGAATGGCATTTGGCTGTTCCTTGCTCTGCACGCCTCCCCTCTGCTTTGGCTTGCGCTGGGGGAGGGCATCTGAGGGCGCGCTCGGCCCGTTCATGTCCTTCTCGGGCGCTTTGGGCCCGTTCTGTACGGCGTGATCCACGCTGCCGTTCACCTTCGGAGCGGCTGCTTTCACGTGATGCTGGTTCCGCGGCTGGTTGTGCCGTGGAGACTGGTTCCTCTGCCGGCTGGGCGACTGCCCGGCGCCCACACCCGCCTTGGCTGGCTTGCTGTCCACAGGCCTGCTGTCCCCGCTAGGGCCAGCAGAGGGCGCTGCTGACTGGGGCTTCCTCTCCTGACCAGAAGACTGTGGAGGGAAAATGGCAAGTTGTAAATTCTATTGCATCAATCTGTTGCTGCAGTCTCACACAGGAGAAATTACATGTATACACCATATTTGTAGTGTCCCTATAGATGTTGTAGCCATATATGTATATTCCTCACTAGTATATACATGTATTGTGGTGGTTTAAATATTGAAGTTTGCTCCACCCTTCTTTCGTTCCCTCTATTTCTCCTCTCCCTTCCTCACCTAACCACACCTTCTTTCCTTCCACCTATTCTCTCATATCGTTTCCTCATCCAACAACCACACCTTATTTCATTCCCTCTATTTTTCCTCTTTCCACCCTTCTTTCCTTCCCTCTATTCCTTCCTCTCCCTTCCCCACCTTTGGTCCGCTGTCCTGTGATTGGTTGGCACTGTCCTGTGAGTCGTTCGTCCTCCTGGCGTCGCGCCGGTCGCGATCCCGCCGGCGCTGGTTGCGACCGGATCTCTGAGGAGACTCCGTCCTGAATCCACACAAACAACACGATTGAAACTTAATGTTTAAATACTTTACTTTTTGTGACTGCATCTGAACTGTGAGCAGTGAAACCTGTCCCGCAGTACAAAGGGAACAGGTCAGTATTGTGAAGGTAACAGACGGTCACCGAAACGTTGGTAAGAATAAAGCAATGGTTGAGTAGAAAAGAGTCTGTTTATTCAGTGATGTACCAACCTGGTAAAACTATTCACAGAAGATTGAGACTTACAAGTGGTACTTGAATTGACAGTGAATCTTCCACAAAGCAAACAATTGTCTCTTTGGAATATCTACAGCTAGACCTGTGCACCTTACCAAATTTTAGGTACAGGTACACAGGTTTAGGTACAGGTCAGGATTTACTTGTTTCTCTTAGAAAGTTGTGTCCACTAAGTTAGTTAGCACCACAGGTACAGGTAAATCAGATGTTTAGGTCCGGACCTGTACCTTATCAATTTTACAGCTAAGTTAAGTACTTGAATCAAGTACATGTAAACAGCCCTATCTTAAGCTTAAAAAACAGCTAAATTCAATGTTAAATCATTGTACTGGGGACACAAATTACTAAATAAATCATCATCTACAACCACATGTGAACTTAGCCTGCTTTCTTTACTTAGCACTGCCTCAAAATCTACTAGATATTTAGAAGAGTGTTACATCATATTTCTGGGACATTTTCTAACATTGTTTAGCTGATTCAGCAAAAGTCTAACTGTACACTTACAATGTAATATGCATGTACAACATACATATAATTGTACTGTAAGATCAATGAATGTACAAGGTTTCAGGTTGAAAGAGAACTGAAACAAGTGACCTTATCCCTCTGAGATAGGCATACGTAAGGATGGATTGAGGGAATAAAAGAGGGAATAAAAGAGGATATAGATAGACGACCAGTCCTTACCCCTGTTCCCGATTACCCTGCTGCCCAGAGTTTGCTCTGAGGGGTGTTAGAACAAAACAGACAATGAGTTAGTAAACTACAGACAAAACAAGCTAAACTGTTAGTGTTAGTGTTACAGACAAAAACGCACCGAGGAACATTCATTTGTCCCATTAAAAACACCAGTCAAACAAACAGACACCCACCCTTTCCCCTTGTTTCCACCTTGTCCCTGTTGTGGCTTATTCCTGGGTGGAACAGACAAGTCACAGATGTAACACACACTCTAAACTGTTAGGACATTAATGGACAGATGAAAGGACAACACACACACACACAAACACAATGTGTACCCCACTCACCCTCTATCTTTCGTCCCCCTGTCCCGGTTTTGTCTCTGCCCCTGGTCCTGCCGTGGCTCAGTCGGCTTGTTCGAGTCAGGATTCTGTCCCTTCCCACCCTGCTTTAGCTCAGTCCCATCCTGTCTGTCTTTGGTCCCATCCCTCTTTTGTTCAGTCCTATCCTGCTTCGCTCCGGACCCAGCCCTGTCTTGTCCGGACGGTTTGTTTCCGGCCCTTTCCCGGTTCTGTCCGTCCTGGGTCCTCTCCTGGGTCCCAGCCTGGGTTTGTCCCGACCCAGGGCGATTCTGTCCGGCCCTATTCCGGTTCTGCTGTCCCTGATTTGACCCGGCTCTATCCTGGTTCCTATTCTGACCCTGTCCGGTCCTGCCTTGGTTCGGCCCGGTCCTGTCCTGATTCCTGCGACCTTTGACCGGCCCCACCCTGCATGCATGGATGGACGAACGCACACATATATGAACAGGAAGGAGCCTACTTACCCTGCTTCACCCCTCCCACCTCCAGACCTTCCCTACTCACAACGTTCCTCACTACGTCATACAACGTCAAAGACGACGACAGTGACACAAAATGGTACGACGAATAATAACTACTGTAACAGTGTGTCTACATACCCTCTGTCCCTGTTGGCTTGCTGGCCCTGACTGGCGCGGTCCCGGTTCTGGTTCGTCCGGTCGCGGTCCCTCCCGGGGCCCTGGGGCGGCGCGCTGCCAGCATGGGGCCTGCGCCGCTCTGGAGACGCCGTGCTGATTCCCTACAGAACCAAACAACAGATGAGTCAGCTGTGCTCTTTAGCTTTCCTTAGTCTCCAGCCATGTGGCGCGTTGATACACCCGATCCCCTCAATCTCGGAAGTTATGCAACATGCAGTCCGGTCAGTACTTGGACGGGAGAACACCAAGGAAGACTGGATGCTCTAGTCCAACCAAGAATTCACAAATTCGTCTTTCGACGTAAAATGGGGTTCATCCAGTGTGTGAAGGTGCCTCGAGCACGTAAATCAGCCTCTTTACTAAAAAAAATTTGAGTACCTACTGGCTGCAAATAATATACCAGATGTATCCTTAGCATAGCATAGAGGACTGTCTCCAGGACCCATCCCTTTGTCCTGGGATGGAAATTTGCTTGTTGGGTGTGAAAAAAAATTTAACCCATCCGTAAAAAAAAATCAGAACTTTATTACACGAGATTGATGAGAATTTATTAACATGAGCTTAGAATGACATATTCAACAGCAGAAATATGCTCCCAAACAGTGAGTGGGACGGAAAAAAAGTTGAAAGCTGTAGACTGCCCTGATAGCATGTCTCCATTGCATAGCAACTGCAAGAAAGCATAGCTGTAACAATGGTAATGTCTGGGCATGCAGTAATCATGACTGTACCTTACATGTAATCAGAATTTAACCACAGGGATTAGTCCCTTAGCTGTTGTAATGTATACCAGGAAAATGGTAGGCTTGTGCCAGTTAGTAATTACATGGTTAATGACTACATGCACATTTAATACATAAATACTTGTGTAAGGGAATTGGACTTGATGGCCCCATAAAGTTGGTTTTGTTTACATGATGAGAGATAAAAAGAAAATATTTGGCTCATTTTTAATCATTTCACAGAAGCTGAACAAGAGGATCATAGCAGCCTCTCTTTTTTGCCATCATCCATAAACCAAGTTTGTGAGGCCAAAACACCAAGTTAACATCAGACATAGAAAATCGTAACCATGCACTTATTTTTCACACTTATTTTTGCCTTCAAAACAGCCTTATTTTTATTTTCTAACCTCTGTCACCTGACTTTTATCCTCTGCCACTGGACCTATGATCTCTGTAACCTGACCTATAAACTCTGACCTACCATGCCAGCCTGTGCTGCAGCTCCACCATTTCCGCCGTGCTTATGCCTTATTTATACTTTCTGACCTCTGCCCCTGACCTATAACCTCTACCACTTGACCTATAACCTTCAACCTACCACACCACCATGGGAACTGACCATAGGACGGACCTGCTGTCTCAGGTTCTCCTGCAGCCTGTGCTGCAGCTCCACCATTTCTGCCATGCTCATGCCTTATTTATACTTTCTGACCTCTGCCCCTGACCTATAACCTCTACCACCTGACCTATAACCTTCAACCTACCACACCACCATGGGAACTGACCATAGGACGGACCTGCTGTCTCAGGTTCTCCTGCAGCCTGTGCTGCAGCTCCACCATTTCCGCAGTGCTCATGCCCGGGGCCGTCGTCACGGTTACGCTCCCCGTGGTGACCAGGCTGTCGAACACCTCGTCCTTCTGGTTGGCCGTGGGGGACGGGGGGAAGGGTCGGGAGGGGGAGGTGGGGGTGGGGGGCTCGGAGACGGAGCTGGTGGTGTTGATGCTGGAGACGGAGCTGAGGGACGGGCGCCGCGTGGAGTACACACACTTCACTGGAACAACTGTAAAATACAGGGGGGTCAACAGGTTAAACTGTAATGTCGTAAAGCAAGAAAGATAGTCCTCTTTCAACACATTCGTACACATGTACTTCTACTGTCGTGAGTAATGAGTCTAGGTCCTGTTCAACTAAAGAGCATGATGTTGGCAATGCTATGGAGTACACACACTTCACTGGCACAACTGTATAACAGGGGGGTCAACAGGTTAACTGTAATGTTCTCTTTCAACACACTAGTATGCATGTACCTCTAAAACACTGGCTATATTGAGTCTAGCTTGACACTGGCTAGATTGAGTCTAGCTCCTGTTCAACTAAGAGCATAATGTTGGCAATGCTGTGGAGTACACACACTTCACTGGCACAACTGTACAATAAGGAATGGGGGTGTGAACAGGTTAAAGTGTAATGTTCTTTTTCAACACACTGGTATGCATGTACAGTACCTCTGATGGCTTGACAATGGCTACATGTACATTCATTCTAGCTCCCGTTCACCAAAGAGCATGATATTGGCAATGCTGTCAACTAATCCTTAGTCTCATACTAGTCATAGTAATATTCAGTAAAAGACAATCTTATTTCCATTTCCTTTCTATTAGTCTGTCTCTGTCTGTTGAAAAAGCAAAAGCAATAGAAACTTTGAATAAGAAACAAAGAGAGGAACTCACCTTCACCAAATGTGTCAATTGTCTGTAAAACCAACAAAAAACACACAAATGAAGAGTTTGTTTGCAAACATGACAGTACATGTACATCCATTTACTTGTTAAGTGTGAGGTAAATATACACTTTTTTCATGCATTATTAACCAGATGATCAAATGTGTACCGTATTACTTATTTTTCGGATGCAAATGCCAAGAAATCCAAGTCAAAACATCAGATGTCTCCTTACATTGAGCATGGTGTGCTGGTCCCGTGCGAAGCGTGTCGTCTTCCCTATCTCCTCATCCACCTTACGGTCACTGATGAAGTGCTGAGAAAAAAAAAGACACACAGAATTATAAAAACATATAAAAATGCCACACTCTTATTCCAACATATAATGTGATGTAGATGTAAAATGTCTTCACACACTATTTTAAGTTTTTTTGTTAAAACAATGTTTTCTATGACACAAGGATGCAGTAGTTAAGGTTGTAAATGTACACTCTCACCCAATCATACAGATTCTAACTAGAAAGAAAAGCCGGCATGTTCTAACAAGTTGTAGAGACAAAAGTTTTCAAAAACTTACGTGTAGTTTAATAAAAGAGAATTTTAAAACATTTTTTTAGTGTAATGGCCACCATGCTATAATTTGCAACCACCAGGCAACATGAAAACCACTACGCTACTTTTCAACTAGCACAGTGGTACGTACTTTGACCCTTAGAATGTCAACTTTTATCAATATCTTCTCCGTGGAAAGGACAAAATTCCCTTCTTGACCAACCCCCTGGTTGGTCACTTTGCTATTTCATTACCATTACTTTGAAATAAAAACTTGGCTAGAACACTGCCTTGGCTACGATGATCTCAGTTAGAGACAGAAGGAGCAAACCTTGATGTCAGCCCTGAGCTCGGACAGCTGTGCCTCTGTCATGGTGGGTGCTCGAGCCGTTCGCACCTTCAGGTCGACAGCCTGCTGCTGGCGTTTTGACAGGATCTCAACTGGAGGGAGGGAGGACAGCATTGAGTGAACTTAAGTGCATGTTCAAATATCTAATCTTTACTCCTGCTTGCTTGACCCATCCTCCTACGCACGGTCCCCAACAATGGCTAGCTAACTGCCAATTGGGGCCCTGCTGTTTGGTGGCACACCAGCAGTTACTATGAGCGTTGCCACAAACTAGCTGTCAGCCAATCAGAGAATAGGCCTTTCTTGGGCTTGGTCTTACATAGCTCCATCCTCCTACGCCTGATCCCCAACATCTGACTGCGTAAGGTCATTGATATTTAAAAGCAGGGCGGCCAGTAACTGATCTGAGTGCACCAGACAGCAGAGGTGACCACAAGGAGTTTCGACACAACTGTGGTCCCTCTGCGTAGGAGAATGGCTTGACATGGTAAAGCTCCTGTAGTTTTTACCTTCACCAAGAAGGCTTCATTTTCAGCTGCATTTTGTGTGTGACACATGAAAGCCTGGATGGATTGCCTTGATATTTTGTATGGGTGTAGATCTAGATGAGACCTGAAAATGATTCTGTACTCACTAGCCTGTGCCTTGACATGGTCCAGTTCCAGCATTAGCGCCACCTCCCTGTCGTCCAGCCGCTGGTGCAGCTCCTGGAACGCTGTCTGGATTCGCTTCACGGACGCGTCGATCTCCTCGTTCAGCAGGTTCCGGTACCGCTGCAGCGAAACCGTCGACCTCTGAAGGTCCTTCACCGAACGTTCCAGACCCGCTCCTAGGAAGATAAAGGTGTGTAATAAGATCAGAATTCAAGGAATCCTTTGCTACGTCTTTATGTTAAAGTCCTTCCCACACCAGAAGGTGCATAAGGTGGTGCCCATCTCTATTTCAATTGCCCTTGGGGTCAGGGTTGTCTCCAGGACCCATTCTCATGTTCCAGGATAGACGGACAAAACTTTTACCTCATCTAGTAGGTAAAAGATAATAATTATGTATTCTCGAAGGAGAGAACATATTTTTTTTGCTGGTGTGTTCTTTTTCTTTCTTCCTCCTAGCAGAAAGGGTTTACGGAAAAGGCCGAGCTGTGCACCAGGCCTGGCTACCTGGGCTGTCTACCTGGGATGGCTATCACATCAGGCTACTCAGATTCCGCCATTCACAGCCCCAATTCTTTTTTTTCACTTGTACACACTTTTTGAGGGTATAGTAATGCTATAGTAATGTGTGCGAGTAGCTCCTGGAGGGAAATACAGAAATGTAGATGAGGGCTAGGAAAAAAATGCAGTGTTACCCCACCTCTCATAAAAACCAGCAGACCCCAACCTTTTTTTTTAGTCAATCAATGGCAAGGGACGCAAAAATTTTGACATCTAAAAATAAAAGTGATGAAGATTGATTATCCTAGGCGTAAGATGAGGGTTGAAGGAATCCTATAGTAGCACTTTTAGGCCTGTACAGTTGTGCATATATTCAGTTTCGTACAACAACCGCCAAGTGAAGAAAAAACAAGTAATGCAGACAGTTGAAGGGCATACATTTTACCAAATTGCCAAGCCTGCATATAACAAAAAGTGGTGTACATTGCACACCTGGATGGGAAAGCTACAACAGAAGCATCCGATGAAATTAATAATGATTTTACAAAAAAAGTCTAATTTGGCCATTTTTTCCCCAGCACCATGCCCAGCCACCACACCGTGACACACCCAAGCGGAGGTACATTTTGTACCTGGTTTCTTTCCAGAGCCTCCCTTATCCAGGCTGGCTGTGGGTGCACAAACAAGTCACATCAACACTACACACACACCTACAGTTCAATTCTATATCTATAATACAGCTATCCATCTATATTACAGGGCTCAAAATACTGTTTTCTGCATACCTGCACTGGTGCAGGTATCATTGAAATTACCTGCACCAGACAAATTTTACCTGCACCACTCTGAATTTAGGAAGTATGGATCATACTAAATTGTTCAGGAACCATTGCTATTTATTCTTTTATACTTTACAGGTGGTAACAGTCAATGCAGCTAATAACAATCCATATACATGTACACCTACATTATACTTTTTATAGGACATTTATGTATAAAACCCAGTACATGGACCCGTGCAGGTTAGGTGCAGGTAAACACCAGAAATACCTGCACAGCTCCAATTTTACCTGCACTAACCTGTATATGCAGGTGATATTTTGAGCCCTGTATAAGTATTGAAAAAAAATGTAACCTACAGAGGGCATTACATGTACCTGCTTTGCTTTTATCTTTTCAAGCTTTAGCTACAACCCTGTTATTATTCTAAACCTGTAAAGTGCCCATCAAACAGCAAAAAAAAATGTTTGGCCAATAAAGTCTGCGAACGTCAACTGACATTTTCAGTAGACTAGCAATGATATGACTGGCATTTTCTTCATCATCACAACATCTTTAGGGATCAGCGATGTTCACAAGCCACAGGATGTGTTAGATATTGTAGAATAGATTTTCAAGCAAGAAAAAAAGTGCAACTCTCTGTCCATTTTGAAATGGGGCAATCCACAAATACAGCCGAAGCTCATTAACTGTGTAACAGAGGCTTTGGAGAGAGAACAATATTGTTGATTTGATAGACCAATGGGTACAGGCAATGACGAAAAAAGCTCATCAACTGTGTATGGACTCCAGGAACAGAAGACTAGTGAATTATCACTAATGGAGATCTCGATAAACCAAACCAAACCAAACAGGTGCTTCAGAGAGAGAACAATATTGTTGATTTGACAGACAATGGATACAGGCAAAGACAAAAACATCTCCTACTTCTAGCCACTACAAATGTATTAATTTTGTACTTTCGTTACATGACTTGACCATTACCTGGTCTCTTTGTCGAACCCGCTGCCCCCTTCTCCGCGGCGTGGCTGGATGCTTGGCTGCGATTGGACGACTCGCTTATCGTCCGTACGCGGTCGGAACTGACGGACAGCCTGCTCGGGCTGTTGAGTCTCCTGCTGCGCCCTGTGAGGAGAGGGGAGAAATCTTTCGGTGAAAATCAGGCACTGTTACACTTACAGTGTTAGCAATACTCAGGAGCCCCCAAAGTTCTCACCCAGAATGGCACAATACCAGCGATCGCTGTTGTTGTTTATATCTGGGGTATTCGACTGCTGGTGCCTACCAGGACGTCAGTAGATTGGATTAAGAATTGATATCTAAATTAGCAAATCAAATTACTGCTTTATATGTAAATCAATCTTTTGCGAAACACCTGCTTTTTGCCTACCACTGCGTCACTGTGACATCATCGCGATCGCTCGTATTACCACCAGAATAACTCATTGACCCTACACAGCCCGTATTATGGTGTTTGTCTTATGTCACCACTGACACCGACATTTTAGGCCAAACCCTTTCCACTAGTTCATCAAGCCACCTAATCTGGATTGCAATTTTCCCTGTCAGCAGGGCTAGCCCTTTGTAACAGCCAAAGGCTAGTTGCTCAACCTAGGCTGTGAGTGTTGAACAGCAAAACCAATACATTAACACCACAGCAGCCGTTGTTAATTACAAGAACAAAAAGATTCAGATAACAAAGAGCAGATAGAGACTTGAGCCCCCAAGGTTGGTGGCAAAGCTCTGAGAAACATACAACCAGCCATGCATGTGTTTGTAGTTGCCATGCGAGTAGGAGACTGCCTAAGCAATGGGATGGTTCACATGCATGTTAGTATGACCTACCTTTACCGCGGGCCTTTCCGGGGTTAGTCTTGCCAGACTTTCGTTTCGTACCTTCATCCGCACTTCCTTCCACCACCACCACCTCCGGACCCTGGGACAGAGAGGCCTCCGGCAGCACAGGATCCTGGGAAGGAGGGACTCCTATGGGCAGGGAGCTGGGGTCATGGGTCACCGGAACAGGGCCTGTGGGAGAACAGAAGAGGTCATGACCTTCAAACTAGGCCCTCAAATAGGGACGATAGTAGGAAAATAAAAGTAAACAAAACAAAAAAAGATGTAAATATTGTAAAATATATTCCAGACTACATTAATGGAAATGGCTGGAATTTAGATTTATTTGAAAAAAAGGTTTTGAACAGAGATTTTGTTCAATTTTCTAGAATAATCCTAACAATTTTAGTGTTATGGGAACATAAGGAGTGGGTTAGGTTGTGGTTTGGGCCTTGACAGACAGTCTTCCAACTCAGACCAGAATTTTTCAAAAGTCAAATTAATAATTTTTCAAGAACTTGTCTGAGTTGGAACACAGACTCCAAAAGATCAGGTCTCACCATTAGGCATGCTATCCAGCACTACAGGGTCTACTGCACTCTCTGTGAGGAAAGATTATCAACCAATCATCAAGGTGCATGTTAACCTCCAACAGCACCACAGCAGTTCTACAAGTTAACTTTTGATCCATTGAGATCTATTGTGCTTACATCAAAAATTCATCAACAAAAACAACAATCAACGAAGGCAAAAGACACTACAGTCAATCACATAGGCCAAAGTTGCAGGCATTTCACCTACCCTTTAGTCGAGTAACATACACTCTGGAATTAGTAGACCCAAGGACACTGGTAGACCAGTGTTCTCATCAGGATTTTAAAAACAGCATAGGGGCATCTTAGTGTAACAAAGCCCAACCGATGCAGGCGTGAGCATTACATGTATAAGGGGCCTGGGGTGAATCCTCATCCTGAAAATGTTTAAATCATTAACCCCCTGAAACACTATTTACTGCATTTTAAGGGCCAAATATAGGGAAACATGGCCAACTTTACTCTACCTTTGTTATAAAACTACTACTCCCTTGTTGCTTGAAAAAAACAGCATAGGGGCCCAAATCACAGCATAGGCCCCAAATCACAGCATAGGGGATCCAAATCACAGCATAGGGGATCCAAATCACAGCAAAAGGGTCCAAATCACAGCAAAAGGGCCCCCTATACTGAAAAGGCCTGGTGAGAACACTGTGACCAGAAAAACCATTAAAACGACCATTATACAAACTGGATATTAAGTTACCACTTCTTTTAAAACAACTTAAAACTGCCATAAAGCACCTACCATTGGGCACACTGTCTGGCTCAATCCCGCTCTCTATACTGGGACTTGTGGGGGAGTGCATGTCGTCTGACTTCGCCGTTGCTGTGGTGACCAGGTCAAGGTTCACGGAGCCTTCCGTCGGCGCCTCTGTGGAGCTGGTGTCATCTTCCTTCGGAGCCTCAGTCTGAGGGGCAGGCTGCTGGGCATGCTGGGATTGCTGCGCCTTGTTCTTTTTCTTCTTCTTTTTGTTGTTCGACTGGAGAGAGAAAAGCGTACATTTACAATGAAGTCAATAATGTACTACAAACCCTTTCATTTAAAAATGGCTGGAAAATGATTACAGGAAAGTTGATTACATTATGATCTTCAAAGTTGATGAATGGATGGACGGAGGTATGAATGAATGAATGAATGAATGAATGGATAGATGAATGAATGAATGAACAAGAAAATAACAACCATGTACTATGAAACTGACCTTTTTTCCTGTAAAATTCCACTCCTTCAACACCTGTGCTGCACCATCTGAAAAAAGCAATGTAGGCATCAGGCATATAAAAACTGTACACTTAATCCACAAAAACGTTTGCCTTTAACTGTGTTATTCTAAACATGTCATTGTACTACCTGCTTATGCAGTAAGGTCTTCTTCTAATGACTACACATAAAATGTAAATACATGGGCCAGTCCATGTGAATTTGAGGGGTGTTTACCTTCCATGAAGGATGCGATGGCCTTGTCCACATCATAGTCGTGATATTGCAGGACCAGGACGATCTCGTTATTGCTGCGGTTCAGAACTACTTCTCTTATGGCACTGATCTGGGGGGAGAACAATGACACATACATGGTTATTTTATTTACTTATTTATTCATTGTTAGCGCAGGGCTGTCTCAAGGATCCAAATTTGCTTGTTGGGACCGAAAATAATATTATCCCATCCGTCCCAAAAATGACTTCAAACTGTTGAAAATGCACTAAGTCTTGGATAAGCTAAGAATGACATATATAACCAGGAAAATCAACATTAGGGCTGAGTACCTAAACAAATTTCAGGTACAGGTACACGGGTTTAGGTACAGGTCCAGACCTGTACCTGGTCAAAAGTTTAACCAAGTATATGTAAGTTAAACATGTAGCTAACTGTCTTTTCTAGTGATAAATTGTCATCTTTGTATCTCTTTGCAAGTTTTCTTAAGTTTCAATTGCAAAATTATTACCATTGTCATTGTTGATTCGGGATTTACTTGTCCAGCAGTCTTAAAAAGTAGTGTTTAATAGTGATTTAGTTTGTTTAGGTACAGGTACAGGTACACAGATGTTTAGGTCCGGACCTGTACCTAAACAATTTTTAAGGTACGGTACAGGTACCGGTATTTAGGTACACAGCCTTAATAAACATCATGAGCTCCCAAACAATGAGTGGAATGGAAAAAAAATGTTAAGCTGTAGACAGCCTTGTGTTAGCATCAGGCTCAGTGGCCCATAATAAACCTCTAGAAATGTGTTCAATGTGGGGGTCACAACACCAGCAATTGCTACCTGTGACCCATGTGTATTGTTTTTTGTTTGCAATCTGGATAAGGTCAGAGTCAAAGTCACGAAGAACAACACAAAGAACGACAATTATCCACAGTACAGGTATCTACAATGACTACTTAACAGTACTATGAAGCGTACTAATCTCTATGTAGGCCTATTAAGTACTATGAAGGCCTTTCACAGCCTGCATATAGCCTTCACTCACTCACTCACACTCACTATCCATGGTTAGATTATACTGCTGCTGGGTTCCCTGACGCAGGGGTAGGCAGCAGTCGGCCAGTCTTCACACTTCGCTTCCATTTGGCTCTGTCCAGTGGGTCGACCCCTGTAAGACCGCACTCCTTCAAGTCCCTGCTGACACACTCCCTCCAGGTTTTCCTAGATCTACCACGACCTCTGTTGCCAGATACTTTCAGTTTGGTGATCTTATTAATGCAGTCACTAGATCTTTCAACATGCCCAAACCATCTAAGACGGCGGGACTGCAGCACTGAGCCTTATAGGTTGGAAATGTTGATGCCAAAACTGGTGAGGAACATTTATCCAAGCTATCACACAGAATGTAACGTGTATCAGTACTGTTGTCACAGCTGGTAAAATATAACATCCTGACTGTACATTAGTAAGTAAAACATGTTTGTCTTACCTTCTGTTTGATATTTTCTGGGTTGAGTTCGTCGGCCATGACGGTATTGGTTCTGCTGTCAAACACTAAAACACCAGAATCTGGAGACAAAAGGGAAAATCTGTTAAATGAACTTAATCAATCGGCAAATATGCATTCACTTCCAGGGAATAAATACAACATGTCCTTGCTGAGTCTACTTTGACTGATCCAGGATTGAAAACCAACTCAAAGATTCAAGGTACATGTATTCTTAATGTGATCATCATATAAACATACATTACACATGGAAATACCAACTGCAAGGTTCAAGTGCATTTTGGGGTACCATGCTATAATTTCTGTCCATGCTTAATGTCCTTTGCCTAGTATTCACTGGTGGAACAGTACCCGGTCAAATAGGTTGATATGACCCTCTAAAGTCACTAGAAAATATCCTCCAGATTACATTTGGTGCCCTCCTCATGGGACCTTAGAATGTCAACTTTTACCCTAGGTATTCAAAATCTGTTGAAACTTTAAACGAAAGGGCTAAAACCCCCTTCCACACGATTCACTTCGCTACCTCACCACTATTACTATTACTGACAGTGATAATATATAACATTAGCATAGTGCATCAGACAAACCTTAACTTGAACAGCTATTCTGTAACACTCAGCTGAAATATACAGAGTCTTACAGACACAATATACAGTGACAATCAGTCTTGATCGATGTTTCAACAAACTTTGAGAGGAAACAGAAAGTTACATAGGAAGCATGGGAAAACTTCTGTCTCCTTTCTTTTGTTTTCACACATCAGCA
This sequence comes from Branchiostoma floridae, assembly GCF_000003815.2. Taxonomy (NCBI): domain Eukaryota; kingdom Metazoa; phylum Chordata; class Leptocardii; order Amphioxiformes; family Branchiostomatidae; genus Branchiostoma; species Branchiostoma floridae. The sequence goes on from NW_023365734.1 coordinate 40,971, forward strand.
GTAACTTTAAGTATGTCTAGCATCTTAATTAACAAAACCTTAAGTTAAGCTGTCTTAAAATGCTGCCAAAGTAAGTGAGTCTGTCTGAAAATTTCAGACACTGCTGGGTAGGATCCAAAAACTCCAGAGTCATCTCAGTTCAGGTCCAGTTGTGCAAGTAAACCTACCCAAGCTGGGATAGACATTAACGTCTAACAAAGTGACTCCTGCACTACTGAGAAGGTACAGTAAAAGCTTTAAGTTTTAGTGAATTCTATTTCACGGTAAGAAGAGTGTGTGCAACAGTTAAATAGTAAAACAGGAAGCTCACAAAAGTGTTAAACTTAAAGTCGCAACGCAGTAAATTGAGTAATAGAAACACTGCCTTGACGTTTGGCCATGGAGAAAACTCTAAGCATAAAGATGACTACACAAATTTCAAGAATTACAGTACTGGGAAGTGGACTGACCCAAATGAGTGCCCCAGGGGGGTGTGCAGGGTCAGAGAGAGACAGGAAGTGGAACCACCAGGAAACCTGTCTGTGTTCTGTCTGCCGAGTTGGGGGGAGTTCTGGGAGGGTCTGCATGCTCTTTCCCTTAAGGCATCGGCAGCCTATTTTTATTTCCCGTAACTCGTAGGGATAACAATCTTATCTACGTAATTCGTAGCGAGGCGACCAAATTTAGCGTAATTGCCTTCCTTGATTTAACGTAATACGTAGGGGGTTCTTCTGAATTCGGCGTAAATCGTTGTCAGGACCCCCATGCAGACCCTCTTCTGGGGTGGTGCAGACAATAAGGAAATCTGGGCTATCCTGCGGAGTGTTCTTTTTCAAAACTGGGAGTAAGAGAAACAAATCAAGGGAAACTGACTGACAATGCATCGATAAGGCAGACAAGACGGACCTTATTTCTGGTACACTTCCACGATTGGGAAGAATGGAAAAGACAATGCTCTCAGCTGACAGGCCCTTATAGGCCAACCTGGGGAAGATGTAAGAATATTTCATCATCTAGGACATCAAAAACCAACTTCTTTCCATTACTGTATACAGCAGGCTAGCAAGGACAAGAAGATTATAACAATATTATACTAAGAAAGATATACAACTACAATTTGCATGGAAGTCTCGGCTATCCTGAGGAGTATTCTTTTTCAAAACTGAGAGTAAGAGAGACAAATCATTCAAGAAACACTGACAAAATACACAACAGAATAGGCAGACAGACTTGAGGACAGAGGATGGAATCTTCCATGACCAAGAAGAATGAATGAGAGCAAAAGAGACGAATCATTCAAGGGACACTGACAAAGTCCAGATTAGACAGACAGACTTGAGAATGTTCCATGATCGAGAAGAATGGAAAAGACAATGCTCTGAGCTGACAGGCCCTTCTACAACAAGTTAGTTATATAGCTACGGCCGCGTGGCGCGTTGGTACACCCGATCCCTCGATCTCGGAAGTTAAGCAACGCGTGGTCCGGATAGGACTTGGATGGTGGACCAACCAAGGACGTCCGGATTGTTGTAGCCTCACGAAGCTTTCCACGAAATCGTCTTCCGGGAGGGACGTAAAACGGGGGTCCCGTGCTCGAGGAGGTGCCTCGACCACGTTAATCAGCCTCATTACTCATAATTTGGGTACCTACTGGCTGGCAAAATACACCTGGTGATTATTATTATTATTATCATTGTATAGGCCTACCTGGGGAAGTTTCATCAGTAAAAGTAATTCATCAACTAGGATATCAAAGAGAAGACTACCTAGTTCTTTCTGATACAGCAAGCTACCAAAGACCGAAGGATCATGACAACACGAAAGAAAGTCTGGCTTACCCTTAGGAGACTGGAGTGTTCTTTTTCAAAACTGGGAACAAGCCAGACTTTTGGAGAGAACAGAAGAGACTTGGGAGCTATCAGTATCATACGGCTGGATATCAGGCTAGGCCAAAGCCCCTTGTGGAAAGGGGGACTGTGATTCAAATGCCAAAACCTAGACTAGAGATATCTACAGATGTTCTACCGTCTAGCCTGATGAAACCTTGCTTATAGCAGCCCGCCCAACATCCGACCGGACTCCTAAAATACTGCGGGGAGGGGCCAGTTACAGCCCTGGACAGCAGAGTTTGTGCTAGACAGAATATTCTACAGCCTAGCCTGATAAAACCTAGCTTATAGCAGCCCGCCCAACATGCGACCGACCTCCTAGAATACTGCGGGGAGAGGCCAGTTACAGCCCTGGACAGCAGAGTTTGTGTTACACAGACTGTTCTACAGTCTAGCCTGATAAAACCTAGCTTATAGCAGCCTGCCCAACATCCGACCGGCCTCCTAGAATACTGTTGGGAGGGGCCAGTTACAGCCCTGGACAGCAGAGTTTGTGTCACAGACTATTCTATAGTCTAGCCTGATAAAACCTAGCTTATAGCAGCCCGCCCAACATCTGACCCACCTCCTAGAATACTGCGGGGAGGGGCCAGTTACAGCATTCAGGACAGCAGAGTTGGTGTTACACAGACTGTTCTACAGTCTAGCCTGATAAAACCTAGCTTATAGCAGCCCGCCCAACATCTGACCGGACTCCTAGAATACTACAGGGAGGGGCCAGTTACAGCCATGGACAGAAGAGTTGGTGTTACACAGACTATTCTACAGTCTAGCCTGATAAAACCTAGCTCATAGCAGCCCGCCCAACATCCGACCGGACTCCTAGAATACTGCAGGGAGGGGCCAGTTACAGCCCTGGACAGCAGAGTTTGTGTTGCACAGACTATTCTACAGTCTAGCCTGATAAAACCTAGCTTATAGCAGCCCGCCCAACATCCGACCGGACTCCTAGAATATTGCAGGGAGGGGCCGGTTACAGCCCTGGACAGCAGAGTTTGTGTTACACAGACTATTCTGCAGTCTATTCCAAACAAAAACTTGGTGAACTTTTCTTCAACTTCAAGTTCAACGCTGCCCATGTGTGCCAGATGTGTGTGTACAACAAACTCCCATGATGCCTCAGTGAGTCCGATCTAGGACCAGAGAGATAAGGGAGAAGTACATCCTGTCTGACCTTGAGGGAAGGTCGTTACATGCGTAAACACTGATTGTACATGTACATGCCGAGCCCCTTTAACCTGTCACTACACATTCCACTACAGCCACCATGAGTCGTCCATGTTTCAATGTGTTGGCATAACTTGTTGTGATGCTTACAAATACATGTACTTGCAGGACTCGAAACTAACTTTTGTCTTAAATATACATGGCCTCAATCGGTCAATGTTAACTATGGTAAACCCCTAATTCACGTCAGCCGTACAGCTTTGGAAACAGAGTCCTATATGAGAATGACAGTCTCTCCAACATACATAGAACAGTAGATGTCAGTAGTGATCTGATTGGTCAAAATATCTCAGTAGATATCCAGTAGTAGACCAGTAGACATCAGTAGAGATCTGATTGGTCAAAATATCTCAGTGGGTATCTAGTAGTACATGTAGAACAGTGTATGTCAGTAGTGATCTGATTGATCAAACTATCTCAGTAGTAAAACAGTAGAATTTTAGTACTGTTCTTACAGCAAAAGAACAGTAAATAGAGGCGTAGTACTTGTCAGTAGTGGTTCAGTAGGTCAGAAAAAGTCGATTTACTGAAAATCTACTAAAATTCTACTGTTAATTAATACTTACTAGCAGCGTTCCCGCCAGGTTCTTGAAAGTATGCGTCCAAATATTTGGGAGGGGCGTAATGAGCGCGGGAGGCGCGAGACGAGCGCCTTTTCTAGGGGGGTCCGGGGGCATGCTCCCCCGGGAAAATTTGGATTTTTAAACCCTCTAGAACACAATTTACTGCAATTTGAGAGGATAATCATGCACTTGAGATTGGACGTCGGTTGCCTCTTTTACTCCCATTTTCAGTTATCGACGACCACCCTCTTCATCAAAATACGTAAAAAACTATAAGCACAGGGAATCAGCCTTCCGTGATCTGGCCTGGGTATTATTTGTCCAGACATGTCTATGTGAAAATTTGGGATTTTTGATGCTTCGAAACTGGGCGCTAGCCAGTTCGTCAGCCTAATAGTATGGAAAAATTCTGCCAATTTTTTTCCGTCAATGAATAAAAAAAATGTCTACCTCATGCAATCGATGTTGCGCCCTCCCGCATCAAATAGTTTTCCGAGACGATAAAATAACGGCGCCATCACACTTTGTGTTTTTTTTCTATTTTGCCCGATGATTTTACTCAAATTTTTCGAATCGGCGGGGTTTTACAAGGCCGCGCCCTCATTTTCCACGAGCGTGCGTTTGTTTCCTGCGACCTCAGGTAACCCCGTTTTCGGAGTGAAATCTTTGGCTGGATTTCTTTTTAAATAGACCAAGGACGTTGTACATTACTCGAAGGAGGACGATCTGCTGCCTCTTTGGCAGTGATCAGTGCCGGTGTAGCCTTGAAGCAGTAGCTAGAAAGACGTCCAACGTTCTGGGCGCTGCGATCGACGGTCCATCTGGGGAGGGGGGCGTGCCGCGCCATGTGCCACGGAGGCCAACGCTAGTGCACAACCGACTCGATCGACGCATGACAACAATATTGTGGCCCCTTTTCTGCCGCAAATTTTGTCTTTTTGAGGCAAAAGAAATTTTGTAAATAAGAAATAAAGTGTATAGTTTTGAATTCTTCACTTATTTACCGCGCACGTTTTTTTTTAACTTGGATAAATGGGGAAACTGTTTGCAGCTAGGGAAGAAACACAAGTTGCCAGACGACACGGGCGGCTACCAACGTCACGTGCGCTAATACTCGGTAACTTTTTTTTCCCGATGACCAATGACAGAGTGTAACATTACATTTATCGAATGCTGATTGGTTATTAAGATGATTGGATTTGGACCTGGTGGCCAATCTAGACTACTTGGCGCCGGCGGCCTGTTGTCAAAAATACCGACTGCCAATCAACTGCCCACAGCGTGAGAACTTTTGTTGAGATGTGCAGCACTCGCGCAGAACAGTTTGTTCGTTCAATACTAGTATTGCCCACAAATCTTTAACAAATACGTGAAAATGAGGACAAGTTAGTATCATGTTAATATCAGAATATAAAATCTGCATAAGATTTCTTCGAGTGTTAAAGAATGCTGAGTGTCAGATGTATTTCACGGACTACAAAAAATTACATTGCGCAACGGACGGCTCAGACTGGTGCGTGGCAGGGTGTGTCGCACATGGGTCCGATAGTTGTAAAAAGTGCCGCGCTTCGCCCCATGCCCAGACTTCTGGGATGACCGGAAAGTGAAGAATTTGAAGTATAAATTGTAAAGGTAGGATTCCTTCTTATAAAGACAGATTTTTTTTAAAGATTCCAGATACATTTTGTACACAGGTGGTACAGGTCAGCCTTTCTTTCAGAATTTTTTATGGACGCATTCAGCCGAGCCGAGTGCGTCTTTCCAGAAAAAAATGCGTCCAAAGACGTAAAGACGTATGCCTGGCGGGAACGCTGCTTACTAGTGTTAATACTCGATAAGTACTTAACATTAGATATTCAGTACTGATGGTTTCCCGGCAAGGGTTGTACCGGATGTATGTGTCACAGTAGAGATCACGATCCAGTAGAATCGCCGATTCTCCTAGGAGAGATCACGATCGGAGTTTCTCCTAGGAGAGATCTCGATCGCAATCTGTACTAGTTCAATCGCCGATTCTACTTGAGGCTTGAGTGTAGTTGGTGATGAGTTAGTGGGTTTGCATTAGGCCACACCAATTTAATTTCTTGGTTCACGGATTTTTTCATAAAAAATATGGAGCGAAAGGGCGAAATAAAAATAAAAATAAAAATTGTAAAATGGTTGGGGTAAAGGTAACGGCTAATCCAAAACATACAGAAAAAAAGTTTTCAGCTTGAAAAAAGTACAAAAACACTATTATTGTACAGTAACAGCACCTGTACCCACACTTTAAGGAGCTTATAATATAAAGGCCAATTCGCTACACCAGGAAGTTGATGAATGGTTTCATTAATGGTGAAAATTTGCTGAGTGGTAATTTTTATTTTTATTTTTTTTTTCAAAAAATAGGAGCGAGCGAATCCGTGAACCAAGCAATTAAATTGATGTGGCCTTAATACTAAATAAAATCATTGTTAATCAAAAAAATTATTGCTGTTTCCTACATCTTAGCATCATTTGAGT
>NW_023365734.1:47230-48483 GCF_000003815.2 Branchiostoma floridae
GAGCACAGGTGCAGGAAGGTGCTAGTAGCTATCAACAGGTATATGACAGGACACATTTGCATATGTCACAGTGGAGATCACGATCCAGTAGAATCGCCGTCTCTCCTAGGAGAAACTATGATCGCGATCTCTCCTAGGAGAATCGGCGATTCTACTGGATCGTGATCTCCACTGTGACATATGCAAATGTGTCCTGTCATATACCTGTTGATAGCTACCAGCACCTTCCTGCACCTGTGCTCATTCACATATTTCAACTTCATGATGAGGGTTTGACAAACAACAGAACTGATAGTCTACAGGAAGAGGTCAAGGCAAATCTTTAAGAAAGACCTGATGTAAAAACATCTTCCTTCTGTCCCCAGAGGCTTGTCCTTGGGTCTGACCTTGTGACCCCTGGAGGTCACACTGACCCCTGGAGGAATGCAACAAACCACAACTCCCCGTCACCATGGTGATGTCAGCGGTTACCATGGGAACTGATCTGATCAACTTTCAAAACATGTGATAAGCTGTAAAATACAGGGTGATACAGACAACACTTGTTGCTCATGCCAAATTAAATGCCAGTATGAGATACAATGTACCAATAGCACAGTAACACTGTGGGAACCTGCACCTATCCCTACCACAAGGGTGGGGGGAACCCAAATTTGAACTTGGAGAGAGCCAAATATTGATTTTTAAAAACAGTAAGTGTACTATACTTACCTAAAATCAATTTTAGGGTATGCTCATCAGCTATATATGTCATGAACACACTCATGGCTCAAACCAGTCTGTAACTTTTGGACTAACAAAGATCATACAAAGAAAACCTTTACAAATACAACAGGGTTCTCCCCAGAGGGTGGAATAAGGGAGGCCCTCCACTATACTCTCAGCCAGCTCCACTATACTATTTTTCAAATTTAGTGTGTTTCTTCCCTATTTTCTTTGTTAGTTTTGCTAAAATTAATGACAATTCACAGATTTTTGTGCCAAGTGGCATCACTTTTCCAGTCAGCATTGTCTGCAAAAACTTGTGAATGAGCAATGATCAAAACAATAGTCGTTTTGCCACTTCACAACAAAGGAATCACAACAATACATTATACTTGTAGTATTTGACACCCTCTGTCATTGCAAAATGAACCCATTTTCATGAAAGCGCAGCGCGTTGGTGCGGGTTATTTTTGCCAGCCCCTCCACTATACTAAAAAATTCTGGGGAGACCCCTGTACAAGTAGGATCCCCCCTCTACAGCCCCCATC